>NC_053025.1:3021645-3140849 GCF_003073215.2 Triticum urartu
TGATTGACAGAATTCTCTAGTCACCATCACCAAGTTAGTAGAACTTTGTGATGAACTATGATATGCAAGGGATAACGGAAACGATTCCCAAGCTCTTCGTAATGCGGAAATTGACGAAGGTAGAAATCGAGAAAAACATCAAGTGTTGATGATAGACAAGACCACTAGTTTCAAGAAAAGGGCAAAGGGAAGAAGGGGAACTTCAAGAAGAACGGCAAGCAAGTTGCTGCTCAAGTGAAGAAGCCCAAGTCTGGTCCTAAGCCTGAAACTGAGTGCTTCTACTGCAAGCAGACTGGTCACTGGAAGCGGAACTGCCCCAAGTATTTGGCGGATAAGAAGGATGGCAAAGTGAACATAAGTATATTTGATATACATGTTATTAATGTGTACTTTACTAGTGTTTATAGCAACCCCTCAGTATTTAATACTAGTTCAGTTGCTAAGAGTAGTAACTCGAAACAGGAGTTGCAGAATGAACAGAGACTAGTTAAGGGTGAAGTGACGATGTGTGTTGGAAGTGGTTCCAAGATTGATATGATCATCATCGCACACTTCCCTATACTTTCGGGATTAGTGTTGAACCTAAATAAGTGTTATTTGGTGTTTGCGTTGAGCGTGAATATGATTTGATCATGTTTATTGTAATACGGTTATTCATTTAAGTAAGAGAATAAATTGTTATTCTGTTTATATGGTTACACACCCAATGAAAATAGTTCATTGGATCTCGATCGTAGTGATACACATAATCATAATATTGAAACCAAAAGATGCAAAGTTAATAATGATAGTGCAATTTATTTGTAGCACTGCCGTTTAGGTCATATTGGTGTAAAGCGCATGAAGAAACTCCATGCTGATGGGCTTTTGGAATCACTTGATTATGAATCAGTTGATGCTTGCGAACCATGCCTCATGGGCAAGATGACTGAGACTCTGTTCTTCGGAACAATGGAGCAAGCAACAGATTTGTTGGAAATCATACATACTGATGTATGTGGTCCGATGAATATTGAGCCTCGCGATAGGTATCATTATTTTCTGATCTTCATAGATGATTTGAGCAGATATGAGTATATCTACTTGATGAAACATAAGTCTGAAACATTTGAAAAGTTCAAAGAATTTCAGAGTGAAGTGAAAAATCATCATAACAAGAAAATAAAGTTTCTACGATCTGATCGTAGAGAAGAGTATTTGAGTTACGAGTTTGGCCTTCAGTTAAAAACAATGTGAAATAGTTTCACTACTCATGCCACTTGGAACACCACAATGTAATGGTGTGTCCGAACGTCATAACCGTACTTTATTAGATATGGTGCGATCTATGATGTCTCTTACCGATCTACCACTATCGTTTTGGGTTTATGCATTAGAGACAGCTGCATTCACGTTAAATAGGGCACCATCTAAATCCGTTGAGGCGACACCGTATGAACTATGGTTTGGCAAGAAACCTAAGCTGTCGTTTCTTAAAGTTTGGGGTTGCGATGCTTATATGAAAAGGTTTCATCCTGATAATCTCAAACTCAAATCGGGGAAGTGCGTCTTCATAGGATATCCAAAGGAAACTATTGGATACACCTTCTATCACAGATCCGAAGGCAAGACTTTTGTTCCTAAATTCGGAAACTTTCTGGAGAAGGAGTTTCTCTCAAAAGAAGTGAGTGGGAGGAAAGTAGAACTTGACGAGGTAACTGTACCTGCTCCCTTATTGGAAAGTAGTACATCACAGAAAAATGTTTCTGTGACACCTACACCAGTTAGTGAGGAAGCTAATGATGATGATCATGAAACTTCAGAACAAGATACTACTGAACCTCGTAGATCAACCAGAGTAAGATCCGCGCCAGAGTGGTACGGTAATCCTGTTCTGGAAGTCATGCTACTAGATCATGATGAACCTACGAACTATGAAGAAGCGATGGTGAGCCCAGATTCCGCAAAGTGGCTTGAAGCCATGAAATCTGAGATGGGATCCATGTATGAGAACAAAGTATGGACTTTGGTTGACTTGCCCGATGATCGGCAAGCAATTGAGAATAAATGGATCTTCAAGAGGAAGACGGACGCTGATAGTAGTGTTACTATCTACAAAGCTAGAATTGTCGCAAAAGGTTTTTCGACAAGTTCAAGGTGTTGACTACGATGAGATTTTCTCACTCGTATCTATGCTTAAGTCTGTCCGAATCATGTTAGCAATTGCCGCATTTTATGAAATCTGGCAAATGGATAAACAAAACTGCATTCCTTAATGGATTTACTAAAGAAGAGTTGTATACGATGCAACTAGAAGGTTTTGTCAATCCTAAAGGTGCTAACAAAATATGCAAGCTCCAGCGATCCATCTATGGACTGGTGCAAGCATCTCGGAGTTTGAATATACGCTTTGATAAGTTGATCAAAGCATATAGTTTTATACAGACTTGCGATGAAGCCTGTATTTACAAGAAAGTGAGTGGGAGCACTACAACATTTCTGATAAGTATATGTGAATGACATATTGTTGATCGGAAATAATGTAGAATTATTCTGTAAAGCATAAAGGAGTGTTTGAAAGGAGTTTTTCAAAGAAAGACTTCGGTGAAGCTGCTTACATATTGAGCTTCAAGATCTATAGAGATAGATCAAGACGCTTGATAAGTTTTTCAATGAATACATACCTTGACAAGATTTTGAAGTAGTTCAAAATGGAACAGTCAAAGAAAAAGTTTCTTGCCTGTGTTACAAGGTGTGAAGTTGAGTAAGACTCAAAGCCCGACCACGGCAGAAGATAGAAAGAGAATGAAAGTCATTCCCTATGTCTCAGTCATAGGTTCTATAAAGTATGCCATGCTGTATACCAGATCTATTGTATGCCCTACCACTGAGTTTGGCAAGGGAGTACGATAGTGATCTAGGAGTAGATCACTGGACAGCGGTCAAAATTATCCTTAGTGAAATAAGGATATGTTTCTCGATTATGGACGTGACAAAAAAGGTTCGTCGTAAAGGGTTACGTCGATGCAAGTTTTTGACACTGATCCAGATGATTCTCAGTCTCAATTTGGATACATATTGAAAGTGGGAGCAATTAGCTAGAGTAGCTCCATGTAGAGCATTGTTGACATAGAAATTTTCAAAATACATACGGATCTGAATGTGGCAGACCCATTGACTAAGAATCTCTCAGAAGCAAAACATGATCACACCTTAGTACTCCTTGGGTGTTAATCACATAGCGATGTGAACTAGATTACTGAATCTAGTAAACCCTTTGGGTGTTGGTCACATAGCGATGTGAACTGTGGGTGTTAATCACATGATGATGTGAACTATCGATGTTAATCACATGGTGATGTGATCTAGATTATTGACTCTAGTGCAAGTGGGAGACTGAAGGAAATATGCCCTAGAGGCAATAATAAAGTTATTATTTATTTCCTTATTTCATGATAAATGTTTATTATTCATGCTAGAATTGTATTAATCGAAACGTAATACATGTGTGAATACATAGACAAACAGAGTGTCACTAGTATGCCTCTACTTGACAAGCTCGTTAATCAAAGATGGTTATGTTTCCTAACCATGAACAAAGTGTTGTTATTTGATTAATGAGGTCACATCATTAGTTGAATGATCTGATTGACATGACCCATTCCATTAGCTTAGCACCCGATCGTTTAGTATGTTGCTATTGCTTTCTTCATGACTTATACATGTTCCTATGACTATGAGATTATGCAACTCCCGTTTGCCGGAGGAACACTTTGTGTGCTACCAAACGTCACAACGTAACTGAGTGATTATAAAGGAGCTCTACAGGTGTCTCCAAAGGTACATGTTGGGTTGGCGTATTTCGAGATTAGGATTTGTCACTCCGATTGTCGGAGAGGTATCTCTGGGCCCTCTCGGTAATGCACATCACATAAGCCTTGCAAGCATTGCAACTAATGTGTTAGTTGTGAGATGATGTATTACGAAACGAGTAAAGAGACTTGCCGGTAACGAGATTGAACTAGGTATTGGATACCGACGATCGAATCTCGGGCAAGGAACATACCGATGACAAAGGGAACAACGTATGTTGTTATGCGGTCTGACCGATAAAGATCTTCGTAGAATATGTAGGACTCCCCCCCTTGCGCGCCCCTCCTTGGCCGGCCGCCCCTCCCCTTGGCTCCTTTATATATGGGGGCAGGGGGCACCCTAGAACACACAAGTTGATCTTCGTGATCGTTCCTTAGCCGTGTGCGGTGCCCCCCTCCACCATATTCCACCTCGGTCATATCGTTGCGGTGCTTAGGCGAAGCCCTGCGACGGTAGAACATCAAGATCGTCACCACGCCGTCGTGCTGACAGAACTCATCCCCGAAGCTTTGCTGGATCGGAGCCCGGGGAGCGTCATCGAGCTGAACGTGTGCTAAGAACTCGGAGGTGCCGTAGTTTCGGTGCTTGATCGGTCAGACCATGAAGACGTACGACTACATTAACCACGTTGTCATAACGCTTCCGCTATCGGTCTACGAGGGTACGTAGACAACACTCTCCCCTCTCGTTGCTATGCATCACCATGATCTTGCGTGTGCGTAGGAAAATTTTGAAATTACTACGTTCCCCAACAGTGGCATCCGAGCCTAGGTTTTATGTGTTGATGTTGTGCACGAGTAGAACACAAGTGAGTTGTGGGCGATATAAGTCATACTGCCTACCAGCATGTCATACTTTGGTTCGGCGGTATTGTTGGATGAAGCGGCCCGGACCGACATTACGCGTACGCTTACGCGAGACTGGTTCTACCGACGTGCTATGCACACGGGTGGCTAGCGGGTGTCAGTTTCTCCAACTTTAGTTGAACCGAGTGTGGCTACGCCCAGTCCTTGCGAAGGTTAAAACAGCACCAACTTGACAAACTATCGTTGTGGTTTTGATGCGTAGGTAAGATTGGTTCTTGCTAAGCCCGTAGCAGCCACGTAAAACTTGCAACAACAAAGTAGAGGACGTCTAACTTGTTTTTGCAGGGCATGTTGTGATGTGATATGGTCAAGACGTGATGAGATATAAGGTATTGTATGAGATGATCATGTTTTGTTGAAGTTATCGACAACTGGCAAAATCCTTATTGTTGTCTCTCTATTGCATAAAATGCAAGCGCCAAATAATTGCTTTACTTTATCGCTATGCGATAGCAATAGTTGCAAGAGCAATTGTTGGCGAGACGACCATGTAACGACACATTGATATAGATCAAGATGATGGAGATCATGGTGTCATGCCGGTGACGATAGAGATCATGACAGTACTTTGGAGATGGAGATCAAAGGCACAAGATGATGATGGCCATATCATGTCACATATTATGATTACATGTGATGTTTATCTTTTATACATCTTATTCTTGCTTTGTTTGATGGTAGCATTTTAAGATGATCTCTCACTAATTATCAAGAAGTGTTCTCCCTGAGTATGCACCGTTGCGAAAGTTCTTCGTGCTGAGACACCACGTGATGATCGGGTGTGATAGGCTCTACGTTCAAATACAACGGGTGCAAAACAGTTGCACACGCAGAATACTCAGGTTATACTTGACGAGCCAAGCATATACAGATATGGCCTCGGAACACGGAGACCGAAAGGTCGAGCGTGAATCATATAGTAGATATGATCAAACATAGTGATGTTCACCATTGAAACTACTCCATCTCACGTGATGATCGGACATGGTTTAGTTGATTTGGATCACGTGATCACTTAGAGGATTAGAGGGATGTCTATCTAAGTGGGAGTTCTTAAGTAATATGATTAATTGAACTTTAATTTATCATGAACTTAGTCTTGGTAGTATTAGCATATCTATGTTGTAGATCAATAGCTCGCGTTGTTGCTTCCCTTTATTTTTGATATGTTCCTAGAGAAAATTGTGTTGAAAGATGTTAGTAGCAATGATGCGGATTGGATCCGTGATCTGAGGTTTATCCTCATTGATGCATAGAAGAATTATGGCCTTGATGCACCGCTAGGTGACAGACCTATTGCAGGAGCAGATGCAGACGTTATGAACATTTGGCTAGCTCAATATGATGACTACTTGATAGTTTAGTGCACCATGCTTAACGGCTTAGAATCGGGACTTCCAAGACGTTTTGTACGTCATGGACCATATGAGATGTTCCAGGAGTTGAAGTTAATATTTCAAGCAAATACCCGAGTTGAGAGATATGAAGTCTCCAACAAGTTCTATAGCTAAAAGATGGAGGAGAATCGCTCAACTAGTGAGCATGTGCTCAGATTGTCTGGGTACTACAATCACTTGAATCAAGTGGGAGTTAATCTTCCAGATAAAATAGTGATTGACAGAATTCTCTAGTCACCATCACCAAGTTAGTAGAACTTCGTTATGAACTATGATATGCAAGGGATAACAGAAACGATTCCCAAGCTCTTCGTAATGCTGAAATCGACGAAGGTAGAAATCAAGAAAAACATCCAGTGTTGATGGTTGACAAGACCACTAGTTTCAAGAAAAGGGCCAAAGGAAGAAAGGGAACTTCAAGAAGAACGGCAGGCGAGTTGTTGCTCAAGTGAAGAAGCCCAAGTCTGGACCTAAGCCTCAGACTAAGTGCTTCTACTGCAAAGGGACTGGTCACTGGAAGCGGAACTACCCCAAGTGATTGGCGGATAAGAAGGATGGCAAAGTGAACATAAGTATATTTGATATACATGTTATTGATGTGCACTTTACTAGTGTTTATAGCAACCCCTCAGTATTTGATACTAGTTCAGTTGCTAAGATTAGTAACTCGAAACGGCAGTTGCAGAATAAACAGAGACTAGTTAAGGGTGAAGTGACGATGTGTGTTGGAAGTGGTTCCAAGATTGATATGATCATCATCGCACACTCCCTATACTTTCGGGATTAATGTTGTACCTAAATAAGTGTTATTTGGTGTTTGCGTTGAGCATGAATATGATTTGATCATGTTTATTGTAATACGATTATTCATTTAAGTAAGAGAATAAATTGTTGTTCTGTTTACATGAATAAAACCTTATATGGTTACACACCCAATGAAAATAGTTCATTGGATCTCGATCGTAGTGATACACATATTCATAATATTGAAACCAAAAGATGCGAAGTTAATAATGATAGTGCAACTTATTTGTGGCACTGCCGTTTAGGTCATATTGGTGTAAAGCGCATGAAGAAACTCCATGCTGATGGGCTTTTGGAATCACTTGATTATGAATCAGTTGATGCTTGCGAACCATGCCTCATGGGCAAGATGACTAAGACTCCGTTCTTCGGAACGATGAAGCGAGCAACAGATTTGTTGGAAATCATACATACTGATGTATGTGGTCCGATGAATATTGAGGCTCACGATAGGTATCATTATTTTCTGATCTTCACAGATGATTTCAGCAGATATGAGTATATCTACTTGATGAAACATAAGTCTGAAACATTTGAAAAGTTCAAAGAATTTCAGAGTGAAGTGGAAAATCATCGTAACAAGAAAATAAAGTTTCTATGATCTGATCGTAGAGAAGAGTATTTGAGTTACGAGTTTGGCCTTCAGTTAAAAACAATGTGAAATAGTTTCACTACTCACGCCACCTGGAACACCACAGCATAATGGTGTGTCCGAACGTCATAACCGTACTTTATTGGATATAGTGCAATCTATGATGTTTCTTACAGATTTACAAACATCGATTTGGGGTTATGCATTAAAGACAGCTGCATTCATGTTTAAAAGGGCACCATCTAAGTCACCATCTAAGTCCGTTGAGATGACACAATCTGAACTGTGGTTTGGCAAGAAAACAAAGTTGCCGTTTCTTAAAGTTTGGGGTTGTGATGCTTATATAAAAAAGTTTCATCCTGATAAGCTCAAACCCAAATCGGAGAAATATGTCTTCATAGGATACCCAAAGGAGACTATTGGGTACACCTTCTATCACAGATCCGAAGGCAAGTTATTCATTGCTGAGAATGGATCCTTTCTAGAGAAGGAGTTTCTCTTGAAAGAAGTGATTGGGAGGAAAGTAGAACTTGATGAGGTAACTATACCTGCTCCCTTATTGGAAAGTAGTTCATCACAGAAATCTATTCCTGTGACTACTACACCAATTAGTGAGGAAGCTAATGATGATGATCATGTAACTTAAGATCAAGTTACTACCGAACCTCGTAGGTAAACCAGAGTGAGATCCGCACCAAAGTGGTACGGTAATCCAGTTCTGGAGGTCATGTTACTTGACCATGACGATCCTACGAACTATGAGGAAGCGATGATGAGCCCAGATTCCGCAAAACGGCTTGAGGTCATGAAATCTGAGATGAGATCCATGTATGAGAACAAAGTATGGACTTTGATTGACTTACCCAATGATCGGCAAGCCATTAAGATTAAATGGATCTTCAAGAGGAAGACGGACACTGATAGTAGTGTTACTATTTACAAAGCTAGAATTGTCGCAAAAAGGTTTTCGACAAGTTCAAGGTGTTGACTACGATGAGAGTTTCTCACTCGTATCTATGCTTAAGTCTGTCCGAATCATGTTAGCAATTACCGCATTTTATGAAATCCGGCAAATGGATAAACAAAACTGCATTCCTTAATGGATTTATTAAAGAAGAGTTGTATATGATACAACCAGAAGGTTTTTGTCAATCCTAAAGGTGCTAACAAAATGTGCAAGCTCCAGCGATCCATCTATGGACTGGTGCAAGCATCTCGGAGTTGGAATATGCGCTTTGATGAGATGATCAAAGCATATAGTTTTATACAGACTTGCGGTGAAGCCTGTATTTACAAGAAAGTGAGTGGGAGCACTACAGAATTTCTGATAAGTATATGTGAAAAACATATTGTTGATCGAAAATAATGTAGAATTATTCTGCAAAGCATAAAGGAGTGTTTTAATAAGAGTTTTTCAATGAAAGACCTCGGTGAAGCTGCTTACATATTAAGCATCAAGATCTATAGAGATAGATCAAGACGCTTGATAAGTTTTTTCAATGAGTACATACCTTGACAATATTTTGAAGTAGTTCAAAAATGGAACAGTCAAAGAAAGAGTTCTTGGCTGTGTTACAAGGTGTGAAATTGAGCAAGACTCAAAGCCCGACCACGGCAGAAGATAGAAAGAGAATGAAATTCATTCCCTATGCCTCAGCCATAGGTTCTATAAAGTATGCCATGCTGTGTACTAGATCTATTGTATACTCTACACTGTGTTAAGAAAGGGAGTACAATAGTGATCTAAGAGTAGATCACTGGACAGCGGTCAAAATTATCGTTAGTGGAATAAGGAAATATTTCTCAATTATGGAGGTGACAAAAGGTTCGTCGTAAAAAGTTACGTCGATGCAAGTTTTGACACAGATCTGGATGACTCTAAGTCTCGATCTAGATACATATTGAAAGTGGGAGCAATTAGCTAGAGTAGCTCTGTGCAGAGCATTGTAGACATAGAATTCGCAAAAATACTTACGGATCTGTATGTGACAGACCCGTTGACTAAAATTATCTCACAAGCAAAACATGATCACACCTTAGTACTCTTTGGGTGTTAATCACATAAATGATGTGAACTAGATTACTGACTCTAGTAAACCCTTTGGGTATAGGTCACATAACAATGTGAACTATGGGTATTAATCACATGGTGATGTGAACTATTAGTGTTGAATCACATGGCGATATGAACTAGATTATTGACTCTAGTGCAAGTAGGAGACTGAAGGAAATATGCCCTAGAGGCAATAATAAAGTTATTATTTATTTCCTTATATCATGATAAATGTTTATTATTCATGCTAGAATTGTATTAACCGGAAACATAATACATGTGTGAATACATAGACAAACAGAGTGTCACTAATATGCCTCTACTTGACTAGCTCGTTAATCAAAGATGGTTATGTTTCCTAACCATAGACAAAGAGTTGTTATTTGATTAACGGGATCACATCATTAGGAGAATATTGTGATTGACTTGACCCATTCCATTAGCTTAGCACTTGATCGTTTAGTATGTTGCTATTGCTTTCTTCATGACTTATACATGTTCCTATGACTACGAGATTATGCAACTCCCGTTTGCCGGAGGAACACTTTGTGTGCTACCAAACGTCACAACGTAACTGGGTGATTATAAAGGAGCTCTACAGGTGTCTCCAAAGGTACATGTTGGGTTGGTGTATTTCGAGATTAGGATTTGTCACTCCGATTGTCGGAGAGGTATCTCTGGGCGCCCTCTCGGTAATGCACATCACATAAGCCTTGCAAGCATTGCAACTAATGAGTTAGTTGCGAGATGATGTATTATGAAACTAGTAAAGAGACTTGCCGGTAACAAGATTGAACTAGGTATTGAGATACCGACGATCGAATCTCGGGCAAGTAACATACCGATGACAAAGGGAACAACGTATGTTGTTATGAGGTCTGACCGATAAAGATCTTCGTAGAATATGTGGGAGCCAATATGAGCATCCAAGTTCCGCTATTGGTTATTGACTGGAGACATGTCTCGGTCATGTCTACATTGTTCTCGAACCCGTAGGGTCCACACGCTTAAGGTTTCGATGACAGTTATATTATGAGTTTATGAGTTTTGATGTACAGAAGTTAGTTCGGAGTCCCGGATGTGACCACGGACATGACGAGGAGTCTCGAAATGGTCGAGACATAAAGATTGATATATTGGACGGCTATATTCAGACACCGGAAGTGTTCCGGGTGATTTCGGAGAAAACCGGAGTGCCGGAGGGTTACCAGAACCTCCCCGGGAGAAGTAATGGGCCTTATGGGCCCTAGTGGAGAGAGAGAGGGGCGGCCAGGGTGGGCCGCGCCCCCCTCCCCCTCTGGTCCGAATTGGACTAGGAGAGGGGAGGCGGCGCCCCCCTTTCCTTCTCCCTCTCCCCCTTCCTTTCCCCTCCTAGTAGGAGTAGGAAAGAGGGGAGTCCTACTCCTACTAGGAGGAGGACTCCTCCTCCTCCTTGGCGCGCCCTAGGGCCGGCCGGCCTCCTCCCCTTACTCCTTTATATACGGGGGCAGGGGGCACCCCTAGACACACAAGTTGATCTTCGTGATCGTTCTCTTAGCCGTGTGCGGTGCCCCCCCTCCACCATAATCCTCGTTAATATTGTAGCAGTGCTTAGGCGAAGCCCTGCGACGGTAGAACATCAAGATCGTCACCACGCCGTCGTGCTGACGGAACTCTTCCCCGACACTTTGCTGGATCGGAGTCCGGGGATCGTCATCGAGCTGAACGTGTGCTAGAACTCGGAGGTGCCGTAGTTTCGGTGCTTGATCGGTCGGGCCGTGAAGACGTACGACTACATCAACCACGTTGTCATAACGCTTCCGCTGTCGGTCTACGAGGGTACGTAGACAACACTCTCCCCTCTCGTTGCTATGCATCACCATGATCTTGCGTGTGCGTAGGAAATTTTTGAAATTACTACGTTCCCCAACAACCCCAAGTCCAGTGCTACTCCTTCTGTTGTCCCGTATGTGTTCTTCTTTCTGTTAGATATCCTGCCACAGTTTATCGTACTAGTACTTGCCCTAAATATGTTAGGTTCTACCTCATATATGCAACTAGTTCTACTGTGTGCTATAGATATGATAGGCTACGGTTCATATATGCAGAAGCTATTTACCTTCTCTCTGTGAGAACCCATGACTTGTTTTATCTCTATTATATTAGTTATGCTTTATCTAGTATTTCTGTTAATAAAATCATTTGGTAAATTGCTCATATTTCCAACAGAGTGTGTAGTAACTTTGCCCCGATATCATGCCATCTCAATGTATTTTCCCTTCAAAAATGAAATTGCCACCTCTTGGCCATTAGAATTGATAATTCTATAGTTAATGATGACCAGTCAAATTAATTCACTCGGAATCATATCCCCTCTCGAGCTCACACCACGATCCTCAAATGATCCATCATTTTTTGTTAGTACCGACCATTCTTCCACGACACAGTTCCTTGAGGCCTACCGGCCTACCCAAACGTACACGAGGAGCTTAAAAAATGGTTTGATACTTGCCCTTCCGGCCTACCCAAATGTACAAGATTGCATACGGTGTGTTTGGTTGTAAGCATGGTATGACACCATATTTAGCCAGCGGATCGGCATGCCCAAGGTTTCCCCCAATTGCAAAATTTGAACGGATTCGGACACCGAACAAACATTGCGTCTCGTTCGGCCTGTGTTTTAGAGATTTTTCACCAGAAAACCCTGGAAAAAGCATAGATTGTCATAAACCAACAAAACTTGACATGCATGCTGGCCATGGTGGTTCCAAGGTGTGGAAACAATTTGGCCACGTTCGAAGGAGGTGAAAAGAGAAGTGGTTCGAGACTTGCCCTTCCGATCTTCCCGAACGTACCAGATTGTAGACTACGTGTTTCGTTACAAGCATGAAACCACTGAAAAAGTTCCATATGCTCATGAATTTTTTCTAAGAAAATGTCAAATTTGAGATAAAATCATACACTCAAAAAAGTTCATGAATTTGAAATAAAAGCGCAGACTCGAAAAATATCATGAATTTGAAAAAAGTTCATTAAAGAACAAATCATAAATTTTAAAAAGTTAAAGAATTTTTTTAAAAAAATTGTGAATTAAGAAAAGAAAAGAAAAATAGAAAGAAATAAGGAAAATGAAAAATAAATAAGAAACAAATAACAAGGGCTAAACCGAAGAAAATCAGGTGGGGAACACATGCTTTTTTTATTAGCGTTAAGTGTCTCGGGGCGCGACGCGGGTGAGGTTTTGCTAGGATCTATACTGCCCGCGGACAGAAACCCACAGGCAAGAGGAATCAATGGCGACGACTCCAACGGGATCGGTGGCAACTTCCGATCTCGAAGAACTGATGGCGGAATTGGGGCTGAAAGAGGATGATCTGCAGGATGTTGTCATCGAAGAGGATGAACTGCCACGGGAGGCAACCCGGTGGATGGCGCTGGCTAGGGTTCACACAGATAAACCCTATTGTCAGTGTCAAAACCGGCGGATCTCGGGTAGGGGGTCCTGAACTGTGCGTCTAGGCCGGATGGTAACAGGAGGTGAGGGACACGGAGTTTTACCCAGGTTCGGGCCCTCTCGATGGAGGTAAAACCCTACGTCCTGCTTGATTAATATTGATGATATGGGTAGTACAAGAGTAGATCTACCACGAGATCGAGGAGGCTAAACCCTAGAAGCTAGCCTATGGTATGATTGTTGATGTGTACGTTGTCCTACGGACTAAAAACCCTCCGGTTTATATAGACACTGGATAGGGTTAGGGTTACATAGAGTCGGTTACAATGGTAGGAGATCTACATATCCGTATTACCAAGCTTGCCTTCCATGCCAAGGAAAGTCCCTTCCAGACACGGGACGAAGTCTTCAATCTTGTGTCTTCATAGTCCAGGAGTCCGGCTGAAGGTATAGTCCGGCCATCCAGACACCCCCTAATCCAGGACTCCCTCAGTAGCCCCTGAACCAGGCTTCAATGACGACGAGTCCGGCGCGCATATTGTCTTCGGCATTGCAAGGCGGGTTCCTCCTCCAAGTACTTCATAGAAGATTTTTAACACAAAGATAGTGTCCGGCTCTGCAAAATAAGTTTCCACATATTGCCATAGAGAGAATAATATTTACACAAATCTAATCTGCTGACGTATTCCATAGTGTGACATCACACCACGGCCAAGCTTTTATTCGAACCGTTTTACTGTCCCATCTCAGCACGTTATGCGAGGCGGTTTCCTTGGCACCTCTTGTTAAAGCAGAGATCGTGTCCCCTTATTCTGGGTTTCTCATCAATACGGGCGTGGGTAACCCAACCGCGCCATTGATTACGACGCTTGGGAGATAAGCGAGTTTTACTAGGCTAGTGGGGACGCGTAGTCGCGTCCACCCATATAAGGGGATAAGGATCCATCTTTTCACCTACGCCTTCTTCTTCCTTCACCTATCCATTCTTGCGCACTTGAGCTCCAGCGCCCAAGTCCGCACTCCCCACCTCAACCTTCTCCAGCCATGTCCGGAGCGGGAGGCAAGTGGATGGTCTCCTCCGTCACGAGGGACACATCAAAAAGCTGAGGAAGGCCGGATACCTGTCTAACGACATCGCGTACCGGCTTCCTGAAAAGGGGCAGCTCATCCCCACCCCTAGGCCCCATGAGAGGGTGGTGATTCTCCCCCATTTCCTCCGCGGACTGAGATTTCCTCTCCACCCATTTGTCTGGGGGCTCATGTTCTACTACGGCCTGGATTTCCACGATCTGGCCCCGAACTTTGTCCTCAACATCTCGGCGTTTATCGTCGTGTGCGAGGCTTTCCTCCGCATCCGCTCCCATTTCGGCCTATGGCTCAATACTTTCAACGTCAAGCCGAAGGTGGTGCGCGGCAACCAGGAGGAGTGCGGAGGCGCCATGGTGGGCAAGATGGCCAACGTCCTATGGCTCGAGGGCTCCTTTGTGGAGACCATGAAGGGGTGGCAATCGGGGTGGTTTTACATCACCGAGCCGCGCAACGCCGAATGGGTCGCACCCCCTGAGTTTCGATCCGGACCCCCTACACGGCTCACCTCCTGGAAGGAGACAGGCCTATCGTGGGGTAAGAAGGGAGAGCTGACCGGACTCCAAACATGCATCCAAACCCTGGTAGACAAGAAGCTCAGACTTGTCAATGTAGTCCAGGTTATGCTCATCCGCTTGATCCTCCCGTGTCAACAACGGGCTTTCAACCTGTGGGAGTTCGACCCGGTGCGGCACCAAACTCTGAGCAGGCTCTTTGACACGACGTACGAAGATGCCTGGAAGGTGCTTTTCAAGGGCGTCGATGCTCCCGCATCCGCTACCGAGGATCGCGGATTCAGTGCGCAGCGTCATGCTGTCGCGGTAAGCTGTTTTTTTTCTTTTACAGGGTATCAGTTTTTCATATTTTGACTCCATGCGGGATCTAAGCTCCCTTTCCTTTGACAGGATTGGCAGGTGACGTCCGAACAGATCAACTGTCCGGCTCCTTTGCCCGAAGGCCCCGCGGACGCTCGCTTGGCGAGGCTGCTGGTTTTGGCACCCTATGTGGTGCCGGAGAAGAAGGTCAAGAAGAAGGCCACGGGGACTCGAAAGAGTGCTCGACGCCCGGAGGTGTCGGATTCATCATCCGATGAATCCAAGACGCACTCCTCCCGCGAAGACGAGGAGGAGGAAGAAGAGACCCCTCCCCCTCCAGCGGGGGAAGGGAAGAAAAGGAAGGCCGCCCCAACTGGGGAGGCCGAAGGGTCCAAGAAGGGGAAAACCCTTCCTCCCGACTATTCCACCGACACCGACGACGGCGGAGAGGAGTGGGCGCCCAGGGCCAAGCCCCTGGCCAAATTGTAAGTATCTGGATACCAGAGTAATTCATAGTATTCGTTTACAGCACAACTTTCCCTTACGTCGAATATGTTTATGCAACCCACCCAAAGACCGGCTCGACGCGTCGTCGAGCGGCTCACTGGACTCGTCGGATGTGAACTCGCTTCCGATGGCTTCCTCCCCCCGCCCTACGGACGACACCGAAGTGTTGTCCCAACAGGTTCCATGCCGGGAGGATGTGTGGTCCTGGAGGCGCCGCAAGGCGACCTCCCGGACTCCAGGAGTAAAGGGGATGAAACCCCCCAAGGCTCCAAGTCCAGCTCTAGGCCGGAAACTGCTCCGGAACCTTCAAAGGTTCCAGAGTCCGGCGGGCGACCTCCTTTCAAGAAGAGCCAGCCCACTGTGCCGGTGACCCCCGTCCAACTGGAGGCGCCGGACAATCTGTTGGAGGCGCTCCAAGGCGCCTTCATCGACGAGGGGCACCGCACTATTATGAGTGCGGTGTTCCAGAAGGTTCAGTCCGCCAAGAGCAGACTGACTGAAGCTTCTACTAGCCTTTTAACAGGCTTTGAGGTAAGTAAAGAATGTGTAAATAATATTACCGCATAGACAGTAGCCCCTGATGCTCTGTTGGGCGTTCGGGAAGAAAAGCCGAATAGAGGATCAAATAAAATTCGCAGGAGTCTAACAAAAAGGAGTCAATATGCGTATGCAGGCTTCTCTGCTTGCGTCCGCCGCACTGACTGCGGAAGTGGACACGCTAAAGAAGAACCTCGAGCGGTCCGAGCAAGAGCTCGGGCGTGCCAAGAAGCAGCTCGAGGACAATGAAGGTAAGAAATACCTTGTTTAAATATATATAAAAAAGGTGCAATTGCAAAAAATGACAGGATTATCATGGCTATTGTAGGGGCCACGTCTGAGGTGGCGACCCTTAAGCAAGCGCTGGACGAGGCCGAGAAGAGGGCGGCCACGGAGCGCACCGAGCGGGAGAAGTGTGAGGCCGAGGTTGGCGAGGTGCGGCAAGAGCTCCAGGCTCTCATGGAAAAACATGAGAGTTTGGATCTTGACTCAAGGACGCGAGCGTCCGAGCTCGCGGTGGCTATTGAAAATGCCAAGTCTGCCAACGCCGAATCCCAGAAGACCCTCCAGGAGTTGGATGAGGTGAAGAAGATAGCGGCGGGTAAGGCATTCTTTATGCAAAGCAAACACATAAACGTGAGTTACTTGTTACTTACCCGAATTCGGAGCTCTCCAGGAGCGTTCGCAGATATTCCCCGGAGTGTGTCCGATGCCGCCGCATTCTATCGAGCCGAGGAGGGCAGCTCGATGGAGAAGGTGTTCTGGTCTCAGTATGCTGAGGCCGGACATCCCGTGCCCCTGAGCGACCAGCTGAAGCAACTGGTCGAGCTGCACAAGGTGGCCGAACAGGCCATGAAGGGCCTCATTGTTCGGCTATGGCCTGGAGGGGCTCTGCCTGGGAGCTATTTCGGGCTGGTGCGGCGGTTGGTGGAGGCCTGTCCCAGGCTCGAAGTCATCAAGCGCTCCGTCTGCATTGAAGGTGCCCGTAGGGCCCTTGCCCGTAGGGCCCTTGCCCGTGCTAAGGTGCACTGGGGCAAGCTGGATGCTGAGAAGCTGGTGAAGGACGGGCCACCGCTGGGGAAAGAGCATCGCAAGCCCGAGAATTACTATAAGGATGTTCTGAAGGGTGCCTGCCTTGTGGCGGATGAATGTTCTAGGGATGTAATTTTTGAGTGAAACGTGCTCGTTTTGTCCTGTGCGCTGAAAACTTGTTTATGTGCGCTAAGCAATGCTGTTGGAATTTAAAATATTACCTTCTGTGCGGCTGTTTATCAATTCTGAGAGATGGTGAGTCGTCGGCTTCTGCCCCCGTGCCGCTAGTGCTGGGGTGTTCGGGGATAGACCCGAGCACTCTTTTTTCCCATGTTTGGGTCCTTTGAGGGAGGCGATCAGCCCAACGAACAACGCAATCGGATTATAATGCGTGAACACTCTCACTTAGCCATAGAATTCTATAATTTTAAATTTCGGCGAAGCCCCTGGTATTCGGAAGACCGAGTTCGGGGCGCTATCCATGCCTTGGCCGGACAGAGCCGGCTCCTCGCCCAAAGCGGCATAAGTCTCTAGGGACTCGAAAAACATCTCGAATAGCGACCAGCTCTCGCTTCATCATGACAGTCAGTTTTAGCTTTCTCCACTGAGGTGCTCGACCCAGCTCAATTGGGGCACAATCACAGTGGTTCTCCTATAGTGCTACCTTAGCCGATATAGCGAAACATAAGGCACCAAAACATAGGAGCCGGGCAAACCAAACTATGGACCCAAGACATGATTCGGAGCCGATGCATATAATGCTATAAGTTCGGGGTGCCGCACTTGTTAAAGTGTTCGGACTTCTCACACCATATTGAGGGGTACTAAAGCCCCTGGCGTATTTTGGCCGTACCAACATGTACGGGTGCATCATGTCGTTAAGGAACATAAAGAAAAAAGGTAATGCAAAAATAGACGAAAGCTATGCATTGTTTATTAAAAAGGGATGCGATCAAAGCAGAATGATACAAATAATGCGATAAGTGGAAGGTTGGACTAGTTAACATGTCTGTTCCAGGGTGTAACGCCCGGGTAATCAAGCTACAGTAAAACTCTCCTAATGATGCCATGTCATCTGCGATTACTGTTACTAATCTCGGGATAATTCGAAACCGCGTCAAATTCAAACTTAAAATTAAATTCGACAATAAAAGTTTTCAAAATTGAAACAAAAATGTTCGGTGGACGCCAAATATTACAAAGGTAATTATGGTGCAGAAAACACATTTTTAGTAAAAGACTAAATACTTTAGAATGAAATAAAACAGAAAAGAAAAAAAATAAAGAAAAGAAAGAAAGAAAGAGAAAGGAAAACCCCCAAACCCCCCTGGGCCATCTGGCCCAGCTAGCCCAACCGGCCCAGCTGGCCACTTCCGTCGGCCCGGTCGAACCGGCCCGACCGGCCACCCCTTATCCCCACGACCAAACCCTAACCCCACCCCGTCGCCCCACTCGCCCCCCCACTCGCTCTCCCCCTCCTCCTCGATCTAGATCGGATCAAGGGGAGCGAACCACTGACGCCACACGCCGGCGCCCGGAGCTCGGCGACCCCGCCGCCAGGAGCCCTCCCCACCGGCCTGCTTCCTCCTCTCCGTCGGCCTGCCTCCTCCTCGTCGACGCCATCCCCGTCCCCCTCCACCACGGTCCTCCTCGTCCTCCTCCTCGAGCACCGCTGCCCGCCTGCAACCCCTTGTGAGCCCCCTCCTTCTCCTCTGCTCGCAGACCCTGCCGCCCACCACTGCCAGCGCCGCCCTATCCCCTTGCCTTGCCTCGCCGCGTCGCGGCTGCGGCCACGGCCACGGGCCACACGCCGGCCGTGCTCCCTCCCCCCTGCCGATGCACCCTCCCCATGCGCAGCTCGCGCCCGTCTGCGCTCCTGCTTGCTGGCCGCGTCCGCCCCAGGTCCTGCTCGACCACGCCCCGCGAGCCTCCTCCCTGCGCGCCCCGTGCCGCTATTCCCGCCGGCCACGGCCTGCGCGCCCACGCCCTCCCACTGCTGCAGCTACCATGGCCTCGCCCCTCACGCCAGCCCGTCCGCGCGGCCCCACTCCGGCGGCGCCTCCTGCTGCCGCCGCGGCCACGCCGGCGCCGTCCCTTGCCCGCAGCCGCTGCTCCACTCGAAGCAGCGCCTCTGCCGAGCCCACCCACCATTCCAGCCATCGCCGGAGATGGCCGCGCCGGCTTGCCCCGCTCGGGTGCCCAGTCGGGTCCCGGCGCCCACCCGCGCCCGTGTGCCCGCAAGGCCCTGGACCACTTACACGCGGGCCCGAGCACCCAAAACGTTTATAAAAAAATGGAATTAAAAAAAATTAATTAAAAAAAATAAAAACTAAATAAAAATAAAAATATTAATTAATTAATTAACTTAACTTAATTAATCCTAATTAGATTAGCCTAATTAACTAGTTTCACCTAATTAACTTTGATTAATTAACGTAACTAATCTGATTAACTAAACTAATTAACCTGGTTAATTAGATAACAGACAATGACATGTGGGTCCCACTGGACCCACCTGTCTGTTTGACTGGTCAACCGACCAGTTGACCTGCTGACATCACTCTGATGTCATGCTTGCGTCATCATTCACTCTCTGGATAATGTTGGGTTTAAATAAATAATTAAAATCAGAAAATGATTTAAATCTTTAGAAAATCATATCTTTTAATCCGTAATTCGGATGAAAATACTTTATACATGAAAGTTGCTCAGAACGACGAGACGAATTTGAATACGCAGCCCGTTTATCCGCCACGCATCCCTAGCATAGCGAACACGCAACTTTCCCCCTCCGGTTCGTCTGTCCGAAAACGCGAAACATCGGGGATACTTTCCCGGATGTTATCCCCCTTCATCGGTATCACCTAATACCGCGTCAGGGCACCCCTAGCACCGTTACTTGTCTTGTCATGCATCGTTATGCATCTATTCGCATTATATTCATTGTTTCTTCCCCCCTCTTCTTCCGCTAGACACCGAGACCGACGCCGCTGCTACCCAGTACGACTACGGAGTTGACGACCCCTCTCTCTTGCCAGAGCAACCAGGAAAGCCCCCCCTTTGATCACCAGATATTGCCTACTCTTCTCTATACTGCTTGCATTAGAGTAGTGTAGCATGTTACTGCCTTCCATTAATCCTATTCTGATGCATAGCCTGTCCTTGCTACTACTGTTATTACCTTTACCTGCTATCCTAATTCTTAGTATAGGATGCTAGTGTTCCATCAGTGGCCCTACACTCTTGTCCGTCTGCCTTGCTATACTACTAGGCCGTGATCACTTCGGGAAGTGATCATGGGCATATACTATACACTTTATACTATTACATTACTTGTGATGCTGTTCGGAGATGGGGGCTGAAGGGGCAGGTGGCTCCATCCCGGTAGAGGTGGGCCTGGGTTCCCGACGGCCCCCGACTGTTACTTTGTGGCGGAGCGACAGGACAGGTTGAGACCACCTAGGAGAGAGGTGGGCCTGGCCCTGGTCGGCGTTCGCAAATACTTAACACGTTTAACGAGATCTTGGTATTTGATCTGAGTCTGGCTACTGGCCTATACGCACTAACCATCTACGCGGGGACAGTTATGGGCACTCGACGTCGTGGTATCAGCCGAAGCCTTCGTGACGTCAGCAACGGAGTGGCGCGCGCTGGATTGGACTGGAATGCCTACTAGGCTAGGTCTGCTTCCGGCAGCCCACGCAACGTGCAGGTGTGCTAAGGGCGATGGGCCCAGACCCCTGGGCGCTTAGGTTTAGACCGGCATGCTGACCTCTCTGTTGGTCTAGGTAGGGCTGCGACGTGTTGATCTTCCGAGGCCGGGCATGACCCAGAAAAGTGTGTCCGCCCAAATGGGATCGAGCGTGTTGGGTTATGTGGTGCACCCCTGCAGGGAAGTTAATCTATTCGAATAGCTGTGATCTTCGGTAACAGGACGACTTGGAGTTGTACCTTGACCTTATGACAACTAGAACCGGATACTTAATAAAACACACCCTTCCAAGTGCCAGATACAACCGGTGATTGCTCTCTCACAGGGCGACGAGGGGAGGATCATCGGTTAGGATTATGCTATGTGATGATACTGGAGGACTTCAGTCTACTCTCTTCTACATGCTGCAAGACGGAGGCTGCCAGAAGCGTAGTCTTCAAAAGGATTAGTTATCCCCTTCTTATTCTGGCATTCTGCAGTTCAGTCCACATATGATACCCTTATTCCATTTGATACCCATGCATATGTAGTGTAGTTCCTTTCTTGCGAGTACTTTGGATGAGTACTCACGGTTGCTTTCTCCCTCTTTTCCCCCTATCCCTTCTACCTGGTTGTCGCAACCAGATGTTGGAGCCCAGGAGCCAGACGCCACCTTCGACGATGACTCCTACTACACCGGAGGTGCCTACTACTACGTGTTGCCCGCTGACGACGACCAGGAGTAGTTAGGAGGATCCCAGGCAGGAGGCCTGTGCCTCCTTCGTTCTGTATCCCAGTTTGTGCTAGCCTTCTTAAGGCAAACTTGTTTAACTTATGTCTGTACTCAGATATTGTTGCTTCCGCTGACTCGTCTATGATCGAGCTCTTGTATTCGAGCCCTCGAGGCCCCTGGCTTGTAATATGATGCTTGTATGACTTATTTTATTTGTAGAGTCGTGTTGTGATATCTTCCCGTGAGTCCTTGATCTTGATCATACACATTTGCGTGCATGATTAGTGTACGGTCAAATCGGGGGCGTCACACAGGGGCAAGCTGCGAAATAGTATGCGGAACAGGTATACTGCTCATGATAGAGACCACCTGGGAGTTCCGTACTGCGGCGTGGCTTGTCTGCTTCCCTGGTTCTTGCATCGTTTGTGCGGCAATTGAACCGCCGAACAGGCCTTCCGAAGGATGGAGTCCTGAAAGTAAGAGAAAATTTTAAAAAAAATCGGCAGCCCCTGGTACGGTTTAAGCCGTATTTTTGGGCGTGCCATGATGGTGCCCCTCCCCCTGTACCCATGGTATCTCTAGAGCGTAGTTATGTACGCGAAGTACTAGCGTCGCCTTTTTACGAGGGTTGGGGTTGGGGCCGCATTGCTACGCCTGCTCGGATCGTGCCAGGCGGTCTTGTTGTAGGTTACTCCGGGCGCGCTTGATGGTGTCCGGTCGTTTAGTGGCCGGACTGGAGAACTGCCTGAAGAGGCTGCTTTATACTTCCGCTGCAAGGGACGCCGTGTGCTCCTCCATTCGGAGGGAGCGTTCGGTGTTTCCATTGACCGTAACTACTCCTCGAGGGCTTGGTATCTTGAGCTTAAGGTATGCGTAGTGCGGTACCGCATTGAACTTAGCGAATGCGGTTCGCCCGAGCAGTGCATGATAACCACTGCGAAACGGGACTATGTCAAAGATCAATTCCTCGCTTCGGAAATTATCCGGAGATCCAAAGACCACTTCAAGTGTGACTGAGCCTGTACAGTTGGCCTCTACACCTGGTATTACGCCTTTAAAGGTCGTTTTGGTGGGCTTAATCCTCGAGGGATCTATGCCCATTTTCCACACTGTATCCTGGTAAAGTAGGTTCAGGCTGCTGCCGCCGTCCATAAGGACTCTAGTGAGATGAAATCCGTCAATAGTTGGGTCTAGGACCAATGCGGCGAATCCGCCATGACGGATGCTAGTGGGATGGTCCCTTCGATCAAAGGTGATCGGGCAGGAGGACCATGGGTTGAACTTTGGGGCGACTGGCTCTACCGCGTATACGTCCCTTAACGCGCGCTTCCGCTCCCTTTTGGGGACGTGGGTTGCGTATATCATGTTCACCGTCCGCACTTGTGGGGGAAAACCCTTCTGTCCACTGTTGTTCGGCGGCCGGGGCTCCTCGTCGTCATCGCTATGCAGCCCCTTGTCTTCATTTTCTGCGTTTAACTTGCCTGCCTGCTTGAACACCCAATAATCCCTGTTGGTGTGATTGGCCGGCTTTTCGGGGGTGCCATGTATCTGGCACAAGCGGTCGAGTATTCGGTCCAAACTGGACGGGCCCCTAGGATTCCTTTTGAATGGCTTTTTCTGCTGACCGGATTTAAAGCCTCTGAATCTGGCATTAACTGCCGTATCCTCAGCATTGTCGCCGTTAATGCGGTGCTTCTGCTTGTTGCGATGCGACCTGCCACTACTATCCCTGGTGTCTGAATTACCAGGGTTCTTGGTCATATTGTTGCTACGAGCAAGCCAGCTGTCTTCTCCCGCGCAAAAGCAGGTCATGAGTGTCGTGAGTGCTGCCATAGATTTCGGCTTTTCCTGACCAAGGTGTCGGGCCAGCCACTCATCACGGATATTGTGCTTGAAGGCTGCGAGGGCCTCAGCGTCCGGACAGTCGACTATTTGATTTTTCTTTGTTAGGAACCGTGTCCCGAATTGCCTGGCCGATTCCTTTGGCTGCTGAATTACGTGACTTAGGTCATCGGCGTCTGGGGGTCGCACATAATTGCCCTGGAAATTGTCGAGGAATGCGGCTTCCAGGTCCTCCCAACAACTGATTGATCCTGTTGGCAAGATGTTAAGCCAACGCCGAGCTGGTCCTTTAAGCTTGAGTGGGAGGTATTTGATGGCGTGGAAATCATTGCCGCGGGCCATGTGGATATGAACGAGATAATCCTCGATCCATACCGCAGCATCTGTTGTGCCATCATATGATTCAATGTTTACGGGTTTGAAACCCTTGGGGATTTGATGATCCATTATTTCGTCCGTAAAGCAGAGTGGGTGTGCGGCGCCTCTGTACTGGGCTATATCATGACATAGCTCCAGTGAGCCTTGTCTACTGTGTTCGGCCCTGCCGAATTTGTGGCCGGCGTGACGGTTGCCGTCTCGAGCCATGGGGCGCCCACGTGATCCGTAGATCGATCTTGTTTGCCTTGCCTTGTCCTCCAACATGTCTCGTAAGTCCGACGCATATTCCCGTGCCTTGGTACGGGGTGCGGCTTGAGTGGTGGGCCGAGAGGCCTCTCTGTCGCGGCCACGAGGTGGTCGGTCGGCCGCATCAAGTGCTTCCTCCTCTAATCGGGGTAGCAACCTGCGCTTTGGGTAGCTCTTGGAGGGGCGTTCGAGTTTATGCTCTTCGGCCGGAAGGACTTCAGTCCATCTGTCGACTAGCAAATCTTGATCAGCTCTAAGCTATTGCTGTTTTTTCTGGAGGCTTCTTGCCGTGGCCATAAGCCTGCGTTGAAAATGCTCTTACTCGACGGGATCCTCTGGCACGACGAATTCATCGTCGTCGAGGCTTGCCTCGTCTTCGGAGGGAGGCATATAATTATCGTCCTCGACCTCTCTGTCTCCCGCTCTCTCATGAGGGCTATTTTCTCCATCCTCCTGTGCTAAATCTTGCTGGAGGGGGTTTTCTTCGGCGCTTTCCGGAGTATTATTATCTCCCGTGCTAGAATCACCTTGTTTGTTTTGGCTTGATTTTGAGTGGCGCCGCTGACGCCGGCGCTTAGGCTGTTTCTTGGAGGGGTCATCCTCCGCTGTTCCATCACCATCTTCCTCTTTTGGAGTGTCCACCATGTATATGTCATACGACGAGGTGGCTTTCCAGGGCCTAGTAGGCGCTGGTTCTTCATCATCTCCTTCATCGGCGTCCATACCGTCGATGTCTCCGGAGTCAAAGTCGAGTATGTCGGTTAAGTCGTCGACAGTGGCTACAAAGTGGGTGGTGGGTGGGCTTTGAATTTCTTCATCGTCCGTACCCAACCTTGTTGACCGTAATCCGGCCAGGGCTCTCCTGATAAAGAGAGAGAGACTTCAGTGACTTCAGGATATCGCCGAGAGGCGAGTGCTGAAAGATGACCGCGATAGTGAACTCCATGATCGGCGCCCAATCGGATTCGATCGGCAGGGGCGCGGAGGGTTCGGAGTCCGGAGAGGAGTCCGGCTCCTTGGAGTCACGAGTCTCACAGAGTACGGGGCTGGTGTTCGGCTCAATCGCCGTTGGGGTCGCAGCCCCCGAGGTGGCGTCCAACCGCCCATCCTCGATCGGCGCAGTTGGCTCCGAATTAAGGGTCGGAGCTGATGCGGGTGCGGCCTCCAGGGCACTGTTCGGTGGCAGAGCTAAATCATGCTCGTCGTGACAGTGCCGCGCGCTTGGCAATGGCTCGAATCCGTCGAAGATCAAGTCCCCGCGGATGTCAGCCGTGTAGTTTAAACTTCCAAATCTGACCTGACGGCCGGGGGCGTAGCTTTCGATCTGCTCCAGACGGCCAAGCGAATTGGCCTGCAATGCGAAGCCGCCGAAGACAAAGATCTGACCGGGGAGGAAGGTCTCACCCTGGACTGAATCGCTTTTGATAATCGTAGGAGCCATCGAGCCTGACGGCAATGACACAGAGGAACTCTCAATGAAAGCACCAATGTCGGTGTCAAAACCAGCGGATCTCGGGTAGGGGGTCCCGAACTGTGCGTCTAGGCCGGATGGTAACAGGAGGCGAGGGACACGAACTTTTACCCAGGTTCGGGCCCTCTCGATGGAGGTAAAACCCTACGTCCTGCTTGATTAATATTGATGATATGGGTAGTACAAGAGTAGATCTACCACGAGATCGAGGAGGCTAAACCCTAGAAGCTAGCCTATGGTATGATTGTTGATGTGTACGTTGTCCTATGGACTAAAAACCCTCCGGTTTATATAGACACCGGATAGGGTTAGGGTTACATAGAGTCGATTACAATGGTAGGAGATCTACATATCCGTATCGCCAAGCTTGCCTTCCACGCCAAGGAAAGTCCCTTCCGGACACGGGACGAAGTCTTCAATCTTGTGTCTTCATAGTCCAGGAGTCCGGCTGAAGGTATAGTCCGGCCATCCGGACACCCCCTAATCCAGGACTCCCTCACCTATAGTCAGTATTGGTTTTATAGGAATATGCGTGTGGCTTGGGACCTGGCCCGGGAGGTGAAGATCATGCCGCTTGAGGACAATCTCTATACAATGCAGTTTTCGTGTCTTGGAGACTGGGAACGGGTGATGGAGGAAGGTCCATGGCAGTACAAAGGGAAAGCCGTGATCATGGCTCCATATGATGGATTCACGAAGCCCTCGTTGATCGAGGTAAACAAGATAGATATATGGCTTCAGATCCATGACCTACCAGACGGTTTTTTCCCTAAGGTCAAGGCGTTGTCGGCTACAGTTGGCGATTTTATCTATGCTGAACCAAAATCCCAAGATTTTGAAGAAAATTTCGTCCGCGTCAGGATCAAGCTAGATGTCACAAAGCCCCTCAAAAACGCAGTGTCGCTGGTTATACGCAAGAAGGACACCGTGGAGAGGGTCATCTTCCGTGTGACATATGAAAGGCTGCCAGATTGGTGCGCAGTCTGTGGAAATCTTGGACACACTTTCAAGGAATGTGGAGATGGGTTGCACCATCCAAAAGCACTTGTGTTGAAAGATCTCCGAGCAACTTGGTTCAGGGGGCCAGGCAGAGGCCCGGGTGAAGGCTCAGGAGAAAGGGGAGGCCGCGGAAGAGGCAGATCAGGAAGGGGCCGTGGACATGGTTCTTCACAACATGACCCTTCAGTGGAAGAGGAGCACGAGGGGCGAGATAACAGGGCCTTTGACGTTACAATGGAGGAAGAAGACAGGAACAGAAAGAGGGGTGTGACTACTGCTGAGCTGAAAGGTTCGGGGACCATCCCATCATCCTCGACCTCAGGGGTGATGCCACCCTTTCTACCGCCACCCGAGACCCCACAGAGCCCACCACTGAAGCAGGAACCCAAGAGGAACAAGCCGAGTCCAGCAACCCCTGACAATGCTCTGGTTAAGAGCACAGTTTCAAAAATCAATGACGTGCTTTTGGTGGGCCCCCTCAGTGGGTCGCGCCTAGCGCAATGAGTATCTTATCCTGGAACTGCCGCGGGGCTGGCAACCCCGCGACAGTCAAAGAGCTTCGTGAACTAACGAGGCAGTTTGCCCCCTCTATACTTTGTATCTTAGAAACTCAAATAGAGGGTACGAGAGTAGAAAACTTAGTAGACACACTCGGTTTCAATAAAAGTTATGCAGTTAGTAGCTCTGGTAGGAGTGGTGGACTAGGTATTTTTTGGAATGATGAAATAAAGTTGGAAGTTGTTGGCTATTCGAAATACCACATTGACACTTTGATTGATGAGCTTGTTGAAACTCCAGTGAGGGTTACTTTTGTCTATGGGGAGGCTCAGGTCCCGGAGAGATACAAAACTTGGGATATGCTCCGTGGTACTGTAGGTTCTCACAGTAGGCCATGGGCCGTGGTGGGAGATTTTAATGAGGTACTGCATGGTCATGAACATGATGGAATAGGCAATAGGAGTCAAGCCCAGATGGATGCATTCAGAGATGCATTGGATACATGCGACCTTTCTGATATTGGTTACACAGGCTTGAATTGGACCTTTGAGAAAAGAGTAGCAGGAGGTACTTATACAAGGGTTAGGCTGGATAGATGTGTTGCGAACAATGAATGGCTCCTCAACTTCCCAGCCACCAAGCTTGAGCACAAAACAGCAGCCGGGTCGGACCACATGCCTATCCTCCTCCAGCTATGTGATGTGCATGCATGCAGCAGTGGGGACAGATCCTTTAAATATGAGACTATGTGGGAGAGGGATGAGAATCTTTTTACTGTGGTCAGCAGCAGATGGGCAGAACAGGTGGGCGACACAGTGGATTCGCTGCGCGGAAAACTAGGTGAGCTGGCGGGCGACCTTACCAGATCATACAGAGAACACTTTGGATCAGTGCGGCCAGAGATTCAATATTTAAACAACACACTTCAGGTGCTACGCTCTGCCAATGGGCGCTCTGGCCCAAGTCGGGAGGAAATCAAGGTATGTGACAGACTGATTGAACTCTATCATCGCGAGGAGATCCTCTGGCGGCAGCGGGCGCGATTGGATTGGCTTGTTCACGGAGATAAAAACACATACTTTTTCCATTTGAGAGCAAGCCGTAGAAGGAGGAAAAATAAAATAAAAATGTTGCAGAAACCAGATGGTCAATTGACAGAAAATGTAGTAGAGATGGAGGAGATGACTACAGAGTTCTACAAAAACTTATACACGTCTGAGGGGGTGCAGAACATGGACCTGGTAATTGACACGGTACCAGTTAAAGTTACACCTGAAATGAATGACATGCTCAATGCCCCATATAGCCAGGATGAAGTGAAAAAGGCCCTTTTCCAGATGTTCCCTATCAAGGCCCCGGGACAGAATCTGCTGAATGCATCAATGAGACAGTTCTAGTTCTAATTCCCAAGGTAAAAAAATCCAACACTGTTATCACAGTTCTGCCCGATTAGCCTGTGTAATGTGCTCTATAAAATTGCCTCAAAGGTTATATCGAACAGATTAAAGGTTATCTTGCCTGACATCATATCCCAGGAACAGTCAGCCTTTGTGCCAAGTAGATTTATCACTGACAATATCATAACTGCGTACAAGTGCCTACACTTCATGAAGCGCAATAAGGCAAAGAAACATCAAACCTGTGCTTTAAAGCTTGATATGATGAAAGCTTACGACATAGTTGAATGGGCCTATCTGAGGGCCATAATGCTTAAGTTGGGCTTCACAGAAACATTGGTGAACATCGTCATGGGTATGGTAAGCTCTGTAAAATTCTCAGTTATGTTTAATGGAAGGAAGCTTCAAGAGTTCAACCCTTCATGAGGAATCCGACAGGGGGACCCAATATCTCCATACTTGTTCTTGTTAGCAGCAGAGGGCCTTTCGTGCCTGTTAAAATCCAGAAGTGAGTCACCAAACTTGGGGGGGGGGTACAAGTGGCACCGTCAGCGCCGCAAGTAAACCACCTCTAGTTTGCAGATGACAGCCTGCTGTTTATCAAGGCGAATAGTGGGGGGGCTACTGAGGTCCCCGAATCTTGGACACACTTTCAAGGAATGTGGAGATGGGGTGCACCATCCAAAAGCACTTGTGTTCAAAGATCTCCGAGCAACTTGGTTCAGGGGGCCAGGCAGAGGCCCGGGTGAAGGCTCGGGAGAAAGGGGAGGCCGCGGAAGAGGCAGATCAGGAAGGGGCCGTGGACATGGTTCTTCACAACATGACCCTTCAGTGGAAGAGGAGCACGAGGGGCGAGATAACAGGGCCTTTGACGTTACAATGGAGGAAGAAGACAGGAACAGAAAGAGGGGTGTGACTACTGCTGAGCTGAAAGGTTCGGGGACCATCCCATCATCCTCGACCTCAGGGGTGATGCCACCCTTTCTACCGCCACCCGAGACCCCACAGAGCCCACCACTGAAGCAGGAACCCAAGAGGAACAAGCCGAGTCCAGCAACCCCTGACAATGCTCTGGTTAAGAGCACAGTTTCAAAAATCAATGACGCGCTTTTGGTGGGCCCCCTCAGTGGGTCGCGCCTAGCGCAATGAGTATCTTATACTGGAACTGCCGCGGGGCTGGCAACCCCGCGACAGTCAAAGAGCTTCGTGAACTAACGAGGCGGTTTGCCCCCTCTATACTTTGTATCTTAGAAACTCAAATAGAGGGTACGAGAGTAGAAAACTTAGTAGACACACTCGGTTTCAATAAAAGTTATGCAGTTACTAGCTCTGGTAGGAGTGGTGGACTAGGTATTTTTTGGAATGATGAAATAAAGTTGGAAGTTGTTGGCTATTCGAAATACCACATTGACACTTTGATTGATGAGCTTGTTGTAACTCCAGTAAGGGTTACTTTTGTCTATGGGGAGGCTCAGGTCCCGGGGAGATACAAAACTTGGGATATGCTCCGTGGTATTGCAGGTTCTCACAGTAGGCCATGGGCCGTGGTGGGAGATTTTAATGAGGTACTGCATGGTCATGAACATGATGGAATAGGCAATAGGAGTCAAGCCCAGATGGATGCATTCAGAGATGCATTGGATACATGCGACCTTTCTGATATTGGTTACACAGGCTTGAATTGGACCTTTGAGAAAAGAGTAGCAGGAGGTACTTATACAAGGGTTAGGCTGGATAGATGTGTTGCGAACAATGAATGGCTCCTCAACTTCCCAGCCACCAAACTTGAGCACAAAACAGCAGCCGGGTCGGACCACATGCCTATCCTCCTCCAGCTATGTGATGTGCATGCATGCAGCAGTGGGGACAGATCCTTTAAATATGAGACTATGTGGGAGAGGGATGAGAATCTTTTTATTGTGGTCAGCAGCAGATGGGCAGAACAGGTGGGCGACACAGTGGATTCGCTGCGCGGAAAACTAGGTGAGCTGGCGGGCGACCTTACCAGATGATACAGAGAACACTTTGGATCAGTGCGGCCAGAGATTCAATATTTAAACAACACACTTCAGGTGCTGCGCTCTGCCAATGGGCGCTCTGGCCCAAGTCGGGAGGAAATCAAGGTATGTGACAGACTGATTGAACTCTATCATCGCGAGGAGATCCTCTGGCGGCAGCCGGGCGCGATTGGATTGGCTTGTTCACGGAGATAAAAACACATACTTTTTCCATTTGAGAGCAAGCCGTAGAAGGAGGAAAAATAAAATAAAAATGTTGCAGAAACCAGATGGTCAATTGACAGAAAATGTAGTAGAGATGGAGGAGATGACTACAGAGTTCTACAAAAACTTATACACGTCTGAGGGGGTGCAGAACATGGACCTGGTAATTGACACGGTACCAGTTAAAGTTACACCTGAAATGAATGACATGCTCAATGCCCCATATAGCAGGATGAAGTGAAAAAGGCCCTTTTCCAGATGTTCCCTATCAAGGCCCCGGGGACAGAATCTGCTGAATGCATCAATGAGACAGTTCTAGTTCTAATTCCCAAGGTAAAAAAATCCAACACTGTTATCACAGTTCTGCCCGATTAGCCTGTGTAATGTGCTCTATAAAATTGCCTCAAAGGTTATATCGAACAGATTAAAGGTTATCTTGCCTGACATCATATCCCAGGAACAGTCAGCCTTTGTGCCAAGTAGATTTATCACTGACAATATCATAACTGCGTACAAGTGCCTACACTTCATGAAGCGCAATAAGGCAAAGAAACATCAAACCTGTGCTTTAAAGCTTGATATGATGAAAGCTTACGACATAGTTGAATGGGCCTATCTGAGGGCCATAATGCTTAAGTTGGGCTTCACAGAAACATTGGTGAACATCGTCATGGGTATGGTAAGCTCTGTAAAATTCTCAGTTATGTTTAATGGAAGGAAGCTTCAAGAGTTCAACCCTTCATGAGGAATCCGACAGGGGGACCCAATATCTCCATACTTGTTCTTGTTAGCAGCAGAGGGCCTTTCGTGCCTGTTAAAATCCAGAAGTGAGTCACCAAACTTGGGGGGGGGGGGGTACAAGTGGCACCGTCAGCGCCGCAAGTAAACCACCTCTTGTTTGCAGATGACAGCCTGCTGTTTATCAAGGCGAATAGTGGGGGGGCTACTGAGGTCAACCAGGTTTTGGAAACTTATTGCCTAGCCACAGGGCAACGTGTCAATACAGCCAAGTCTTTGGTGTTCTTCAGCAAGGGAGTGCCAGAGAGCACTAGAAATGAGGTAAAGGACCTGTTGAATGTACCAAATGAAACACTGAATGAAAAATATTTGGGTATGCCATCAGACATTGGAACCTCCAAAATGGTGCTTTTAAATACCTCAAAGATCGTTTGTGGAGTAAGATACAGGGCTGGATTGAGAGGACAATGTCTTCGGCGGGTAAGGAAGTATTGGTGAAATCGGTTGCCCAAGCAGTGCCAGTCTTTTCAATGTCATGTTTCAAACTTCCTAGGGGCTTATGTGAGCACCTAAACATGTTGATTCGGAAATTCTGGTGGGGGAGCAAAGACGGACATCATAAACCACACTGGGTCTCTTGGAAAGCTATGACACAACCAAAAGGAATGGGTGGCTTAGGTTTCAAAGATTTTGAGCTTTTTAACTTGGCTATGCTAGCTCGTCAGGCGTGGCGGCTACATCAAAATTCTGACTCTCTGGCTGCACGTGTGCTTAAAGGAATTTACTTCCCAAACTCATCTATATTACAAGCCACGCTATAGGGGGTCACCCAAGCCAAGTGTGGAGAGCTATCATCGAGGGAAGGGATATCTTAATGCAAGGCCTTATAAGGAGAGTTGGAGACGGCCAGACTACACACATGTGGGAGGATAACTGGATCCCAAGAGAAGAGATGATGAGACCATATGGGTGTATACACCCGAACCCCTCAACACGAGTTTCAGAGCTGATTGACACTACCACGGCCACGTGGGACAAACATATGCTCCAGACTGTTTTCATGCCTTTTGATGCTAAGATCATAGCTAATATTCCTATATGCACAATGAATATTCCAGATTTTTGGAGCTGGGTGCATGAGAGGAATGGCATATTTTCTGTAAAATCTGCATATCGTATGCTAGTCTCTATGAGACAACGAAGAGAGGCCTGGCTGGAGGGACGTGCGGGATCATTGAGCCTCAATGCTGAAGAGGGATCGTGGAAAGCATTATGGAAGACTCAAGTGCCTGCCAAAATTTGCATGTTCCTATGGAGATTATCTAAACAATCTTTGCCGACAGAAGATGTTCGAGCACACAGACATATGTCGGATACAAGCTCATGTGGGTTGTGTGGGGCGCCGGATTCATGGAAACACTCGCTTTTAGAGTGCACAGTTGCCCGATGCACTTGGGCACTTATGGAGGAAGAACTGGGCTTCGAGGTGGCAACCGCGTCTGAACCGGGGGCAAAGAATTGGCTGTTTGCACTAATGGAGAAGAGACCGCATGACAAGTTCGTGTTGATGGCGGTGACGCTCTGGGCCATATGGACTGCTAGGCGGAAAGCTATCCATGAAGCGATCTTTCAAACCCCACAAGCAATAAAGGAAATTATCACTCGCTTTATCAGGGACTTGGAATTGGTAAGGGACAAAGCAGCCACGACCCAGATTCAGACGGCAAGAATCGGGGCTACACATGCTAGAAGGCCGGCTGCACCACCGGCGGGTTTTATGAAGATACACGTAGATGCAGGGATCCGGGCGCAGAGAAAGGGATCCGCGGCCGCTGTCTGCCGGGACAGCACTGGTATATACCTTGGAAGTGCGGCTTTGGTAATAGACGGGATGTATGATCCCGCAACCATGGAGGCTATAGCCTGCCGGGAGGCTATCTCATTGGCACAAGATCTTCAAGTTCATAATCTGGTTATATCATCAGATTCAAAACAGGTAGTCAATGATATTTTAAAGGGCAGTCAGGGTGCATATGGAGCCGTTATCAGGGAAATTCAGGCCAGATCGGCTGCTTTTAATTGTAGTTAATTTTTGAAGCTCATAAACTAGCTAAGTTTGCTCTTACCTTAGCTGAGGGGCGTCATGTGTGGCTTGGCCAGACACATGACCCAGCTTGCATCCCACACTCTGTGGAATTTAATCAATAAAAGGCTATTTACCCTAAAAAAATTATGTACAGTGGACAACCTTTTTTTTAACTGATGGCCGAAATAACCTTCTACTATAACTGAAGGTCAATTCATCTGTCGCTTGTGCAGAGCCCCAACACGTCGTCATCCTCCTCGCAAGCGGAGAGCGCACGTCCTCCTCCTGGCGGGAGTCGCCGGCGAAGAGTGCATCGGGGACTACACAGCTCCCGGCACGTCTTCGTTGTGATTCTGGAGACAATGCTAGCAGCCGGCCTCGTCTTCGGCCATCCGGCCTCCACTCGGTCACCACCATGGGAGATGTGCAGAGAGAGAGAGAGAGAGAGAGAGAGAGAGAGAGAGAGAGAGAGAGAGAGTTCTGGTCCTTTGAAGCTCCATGTTGTGTCATCGATAGCATGCCCATCTCCACGAAGCGCTCCGACCCAGGCTCCACGTTAGTCCACGCCCACCTTGACGGACAGGGCCGCGGTGGACATGTCTGCCTGATCTTCTCGACGATGCCGTTACCGGTGCATCTTTCTGATCATCATTGACCCGGTCAAAATTGTACCTCAATTGAATGAAAACAATGAACCAAATTCAAAATAACATTCAATGAAAATCGTTGACCCAGTCAAAACTGTGAACAAACCAGAATTGAAGCTCAATTGAATGAAAATTAAAAATCAAATTCAATATAACATTCAATGAAAATCCTTGACCCGGTCAATATCGAGAGCTCCAAAATTAGGAAGCATACTGTATTTAATACTCTCTCTATCCCAAAATAAATAAGTGTCTTAACTTTAGTACAACTTTGCACTAAAGTTAGTATAAAGTTGGGACACTTATTTGGGACGGAGAATATACAAGTAAAAGGCAGGCTTTACTGCGCCATTTGGATATTGTTCCTGAGTGACAGTTTTATTTTTTTCAGCAGCTTATATTAAAATAAGTATGAAATATTAAAATTATTTAAGGACACATTGTGCGGCTGAAGGAGTGTAACATGCTCGTTTGTGATGACTAAACTTTCAGTTCACCTGGCAAGAAGCATGCTGCACAAGTTTTATGGTTTTCAGTTCAAACAAAAAACTTCATTGTTTTTTTATTACAATTTACACCATAGAACCCTAATATTGCCTTGGTCATCAAGTTTCCATACTTCTTCTAATTTCACGTATGGACATAAAAAAAATTCATAGAATTACAATATAGAAACGGTATTGCACAAAGAACAATTAGGAAATCAGATTGTAGACCCCTACAAATCCTCGTCGTGATACTGATTTCAGACAACATGGTTATATCAAAGGAAGAACTGTCAACGAAAACACCTAAGACTTTATTTGACACCAACACTTGTGGTAATTCCTTTATTCATTTACTATGAATCCTGGCAACCTCTAGGAGTGGACCTCCCATCTCATAAACACTTCTGGACTGATGCCTACCAATAAACCTGCAAAGGATGCATGTCACACGCTTTTCTTATCAGTCAAACATCTCTTCAAAACATTAATGCTCCCTTAGATACTGAACTGGTATCCTCAAAGTTTTACAAAACTGGAAAATTGCGACATTTCCTTTTAGTATTTCACCAACTTGTGAGTAATTAGATACAAACTCAGGGTCAAGTAACATCACCAAATTAGTTGCACCACACTTTATATATTCAAGCTTATCTTTCACGAACTCACATGTGCCATATTATTTTTAGTTTCATGGGGTTTGAGGCTATCAACAGACTTTTTCTGAAATCACGGCTTTCAAACCATCACAACGATTGCTGAAAATCCTTGTGAATGTGACATGCTTACCCCCACCCCCTCTTGTAAAAATATATGCAAACGTTGTCATTTCCACAAAGAAACACCTTAATTTGAGAACTCTATGTTGTACACAACATGATTTATCAACTTATTGTGCTAACACCACAAATGTTGGTAGAATGGTTTCAACACCTTTCATAATAATTGTTTGGCATGGTGAAGGTTCCTGCAAGTAGGATGCAGATAATTTTTTAAAACCCTGGTGCTAAAATTCCCTCAAAAATGACCATCATGTACTCTATGAGCTGATTCTGATTCTCACCATTCTGGTATAACACTGTATAGGAGAGTGAGACAAACAATGTCTCATTTGAATCTAGGGTTAATTATCCTTTTGCCCTCAGTGGTGTCCATGTATTCAGTTTTGCCCTTAGATGCGAATTGGGTTCAGTTTTGCCCCTAGTCCGTGTGCACCAACTCGTTTCGTGAACTCTGCCATCTCCGTCAGGTCAACCTTTTGACTCGGCCCTTACAGGTGGGACCAGGCGGCAGAGACGGCCAATTTTATTCAGATCGTTGCACGCGTGGCTTGTGGGACCCAGCAGAGAGCCGTTGAGCAGAGAGCCGTTGGCGGGTGTGCTATATAAGCGGGCGACAGCGGCGGTGACCACGGCGACAGAGAGCATGGCGGTGACCACGGCGAGAGAAAGAGCACGGCGATGGGAAGCTAGCAGTGGAGGGCGCGGCGGCGTTGAGATCCCCTTCGGCTCCGAGCTCCATGTCTTCCTCAAGCTACCGCGCCACCTCGCGGATGCGGAGCCGGGCGCGTGTGGACATGCCTGTCTTCATCTATCCGCGGTGCCGGGCGGGCGTTGATCGGAGGGTTTCTCAGACACCGAGGAACCAGAATTGTCCGTTCTATGTGTGCAGCGAGAATGGGGTAAGAATCAGGGCAATTGCACCATTTTCGTGGTCGGGATCTTTGAGCAATGGGTTGATCTGTTTGGTGTTCATGCAGGTGACATGCTTCTTTCTTTGGGTCGATGCTTTGGCCAAGACTGATGAATGAACTGCAAGAAGAGCATGAAGAATGGTTGCGCATGCTGCCACGAACGGCAGTGGCCGCACCACGAGCTCTGGAAGAAGAGATGGAGGGCGAAGCACGCACTGACAGAGAGCTAGCTGTTGAGCTTAGGATGTTGAAGAAGAAGGTTAGGAAGCTTGAAGATCAAGCACTACCAATACCCATTTGTAAATACTTTTGTGCATTTGTAGGTATGGTAATCGCACCGGTTGTAATGTTGAAAATGTATGGAAAGGCATGAACTATGGAGGAATTTGTAATCTTGAAATTGTATGAGAAATTCACCTAGTTTAAATGTTGGTCAAAGTTGTTTAAATGTTGAAAAAAAGAGAAGAAGTGACCAACATTTAAATATGTTGAAAAAAAGAGAAGAAATTAGGAATTCAGAAACTTTTGATCAATGAAATGCAGCTCTTTGCTCTGCCTTTCTGTCAAAAAAAGGTTGCTCTTGGGCCAAATTCAGAGCGTAGAGCCAAGTGCAGCTACACTAATTGGCCCATTCGGGGGTTCCCTTGTGTATTTTTTTGTTTTCTGTTATGATTTAATTTAGGCAGCAAATCATAATGCTGAAACTTTTGTGGAAGCTAATTGAATTATTCCAGAGCCAAACAATTAAGGTTAGAATTTTTTTGGAGCTGTTAATTAATCCAATTCAAATACACCGTGATTTAAATCAAAGACCAAAATGTCATGGAAAATGTGCCTCAGCTCTGGTAGAGGTTTACACCTGGTGCCAAAATAAATGAACATTTTTTAAGGGCATTACATAGAGAAAAAAAAATTGTCTAAAAATTGAAGGGTGAAAAATGCACAAAAAATTGGTGCGGCTGGGGACTCGAACCCTGGACCGCATGGGTTTGTGGTGTTTAAGGCTGTGCTGGTAACCGCTAGGACAAATGGCAAGACTTTGACATGGGTAGGGAAGGAAGGTATACATAGTGAGACTGTGAAATTTGTCAAAAAAAATAGTGAGACCGTGAATGTTTGCACACGCATGAGAGTGGTTTTCCTTTGTTTTTCACTGGAATTTTGGAGGGTTGGAAGGTTGAAAACGTATGTTTGCACTGCCACATGATTTTGGTTAGAGTGGCACTTTGTTTAAGGGTTAGAGTGGCACTTGGTTTAGGATTTAAAGGGAATAAATTTGCATGTTAGTTCATGACTTTTTTTTGGAATGAAACAGAGGGCTTCTCACCCCTCCGATTTTCATCAGGGTTTTCGTTAATGAAAACCACAAGTTCTCGAACTTCATGACTTGGTTTAGGGAAGAAATGATATGTTTGAGCACGGACATTTTTTTAACACACATATAAACCCTAATAACTTAGATAAGATGCAACACACCGTACCATTACAATAATAAGTTCACGGACAGTTCACGAACACATGACGAAACATGACACGACATAGAAAAGCAACAAAATAAAAAACGAAACATGACGAGCTTGACTCCGGGCTTGAACATCTTCTTCTTGACCTTCTTCTCCACCTTGGCCGCGCGCGCCCCTTCAACACCATCTTCATCTTCACACCTCCTCCTCGTCATAGGGAAGGGAGTGCATCTGGCCTGGAGTGGGGAAGATGCACTCGTAGTTGGTGTAGATGTTGTAGACGGTGAAGAAGATGGTCTCGCAGCCGCACCAAAAGACTTGGCCGAGGAGCTCGCGCGCGTCAAACGGGTTGGTGAAGGTGACCGTGAGCAGTAGGAGGATGCCACTGCGGTCATGAACCTCGTTGAGGGTGAACATCCTCGGCGAGCCCCGTGGGAGGTGGGCATAGCCGGCTCTGAGGAAGGCGCGGGTGAGTTCGACGGAACCCCTCCACCTTGAAATAGCCCACACACGGAGCTCCCTCTCCACGAGCACGCCCGGTGGGTAGTGCAGCTCCGGCACGACAGGCGGACGGTTGAAGGTCGGCCCGTTGAACTGCATCTTCACTTGGTCTCGCTTGGGGAGGGCTCGGTCGCTTGGGTGTTTGAAGTTGGAGAGGATCGGATCTAGCTTGTGGGTGGGAGAGGAAGAGAGGCACCCCATTTATAGGCATGTGGGTGGGAGAGGAAGAGAGAAAGGATGAGAACGGTGCGTGTGTGAATCCGGACGCGTGTGTGTATCCGGACGCGTGTGTGTATCCGTTACGTTTTGCACACTTAAATTTTTGCACAAAAACGATGCATGGGGCGCATGCGTGCATCTGAATCACTGCATAGCTCTTTGACCGGGCGGTGCATGTGAATCGCTGCCCTGAACCACCTAGCTCGCCTAGCACGCCTCGCTCGCCTCGCTCGCATGCATGCACGTCGCCGCCTCCCGCGCATGCAAACCCACGTCGCCGCCTCCATGCATGCAAGGCCTGGAAAGGCTGAGACGGGCTATTTACTGCGGTCTCAGGCACAGACAACAAGATGGCCCAACGGTCCATCCAGCGCGCCCGGTATTTGTTTTAAAAAAATCTCCCAGCCAATCAGATTGCATCTCGCGGATCGCCCCCTCCTCCCCGCAGATTCCTTCTAGAAGGGTTAGATCGACGGCCCTTGATCGCCACTAGGGTTAGATGAACGGTCCTTGTTCAGCGCTAGGGTTAGCGGGGTTTGGGAGGGGTTTGGAGCAGTCAAAGCTATGTTTGACCAGATTTCGAATGAGCATAATAAATTAAATAAAAATCAGAAAAATAAAAAACCTGCGCACATAGTCTTCTTATGTCATATACTAACGATTTAAGTTGATAAACAAGCTTTACATACATTTAAATGATAAGTTCATGTGTATTGTATGATATCTCGAGTATCTCAAACTCTCTTGTATAAAGTGAAGAGAAGTGTTTTGGGGAAATGAACTTGAAAATTTCAAAAAACTCACCACGGCTTCATTTTGGAGTGACTAAGAAGGATCCAGGCTTAGTTTTTCATTTTGATATTTTACACTTGTTTAAATCTTGGTCAAAGTTAAGTTTGACCAGAATTCAAATGAGCAAAACAAAATTTAAAAAAATCAAAAAATGGAAAAACCAGTGCACATAGTCTGTACATATAGAATATATGTGTAGGAAAGTTATTTGGCTGATTTAGACAAGGTCGAAAAAACCTTGCTTAGAAATGAGGCCGTTTACCCTACCTTTGGACCCCTCTTTTTAGCACATTTTTCATGAAAATTTCAAAAACCTCAACACAACTTCATTTTGGATTGACTAAGAAGGATCCAGGCTTAGTTTTTCATTTTGATGTTTTAGACTTTTTTAAATCTTGGTCAAAGTTAGGTTTGACCAGAATTTAAATGAGCAAAACAAAATTCAAAAAAATCAAAAAAAGGAAAAACCATGTGCTCATTCAAACATCATCCAACATATATTTAAACATCATGTCAAACATACTTCTAACATAGGTCCAACATCATCCAACAGAAATACAACATGTCAAGTGATAAATGTTTCATAATACAACATCATCCCTTATTCATAATGTTTCATAATTATTCATAGATAGCGTTGGGGCTTCTGTCTGTTCCTTGAGCTTCTTGCCATCACTTTGCTCCTCGTGCACCTTGTGCTCATTGCTTCTTCTCTTCTTCTCTTGGTTGTCGGTACCTTGCGCGTCTTCTTCAAACCTATCATAGAGCTGTGCAAAACATAAACGGTAATGAGATCATGTCAAGTGATAGATGTACAGTAGTATTTGACCCTTGCAAGATTTACATACCTAGCAGAACTCACAACAACAGAAGGTTGGTCACCATTTGGAGCCTCACTTGGATCATCATTTGGAGCCTCACTTGGATCACCATTTGGAGCCTCACTTGGATCACCATTTGGAGCCTCACTTGAATCATTATTTGGAGGATATTTTGGATCATCGTCAAAATCATGCGGCTGTTGACCATCATCATTTGGAACCTCCTCAAAATCCTCATCTGATGCAACCGGCTGTTGACCATCATTTTCATCATCTGTTGAGGCAACCGGCTGCTGACCAACATTTTCATCAAAGCCTTCATCGAAACTCTCTTTGAACGCTGGATCTACTGTGTTATCACAATACTTACCAAAATGACCAGACCCACCACACCTTGTGCACTTACGCTTCCTTGCTCCAAGTCCATCTCCTTCGCTGCGAGGTCTGATTCGACTCTTCCTTGGTCTACCTGCTGCTCTCTTCAGAACTGGAGCGCAAAGCTTGAATCCAGGGTCCCCCATGTCCCATTGTTGTTTTCCCTCCAAACAAGGCAAGGCATAAGCATATGTGGCTTTGAACCTTGCAACAGAGTAGTAATCTTGCACACACTGTTGTATGTTCCCTGCTGGACCTGGGAGAGAAGTGATGAAAAACAAGGCATGAATGCATGGCAACCATGTTACCTGCCATTGCCTACAACTGCAAGTTCTAGCTTCTAAATCCATTGGATATCTCCATTCCCTCTTCTCTTTATCCAAATATGATATCTCTGCTGTGGTACCCGAGCAAAGAGTCATGTTCATTTTCAAGCCTGTTGTCTTCTGCTTCAGTTCATTCATCACGGCAGGGATGATAATGTGGCCTGATGACCCACAAGTATAGGGGATCTATCGTAGTCCTTTCGATAAGTAAGAGTGTCGAACCCAATGAGGAGCAGAAGGAAATGATAAGCGGTTTTCAGCAAGGCATTCTCTGCAAGTACTGAAATAAGTGGTAACAGATAGTTTTGTGATAAGATAAATTGTAACGAGCAACAAGTAAATAAAGTAAATAAAGTGCAGCAAGGTGGACCAATCCTTTTTGTAGCAAAGGACAAGCCGGAACAAACTCTTATAATAGGAAAAGCGCTCCTGAGGACACATGGGAATATCATCAAGCTAGTTTTCATCACGTTCATATGATTCGCGTTCGATACTTTGATAATTTGATATGTGGGTGGACGGGTGCTTGGGTGCTGTTCTTACTTGAACAAGCATCCCACTTATGATTAACTTCTATTGCAAGCATCCTAAACTACAACAAAAGTATTAAGGTAAACCTAACCATAGCATGAAACATATGGATCCAAATCAGCCCCTTACGAAGCAACGCATAAACTAGGGTTTAAGCTTCTGTCACTCTAGCAACCCATCATCTACTTATTACTCCCCAATGCCTTCCTCTAGGCCCAAATAATGGTGAAGTGTTATGTAGTCGACGTTCACATAACACCACTAGAGGCTAGACAACATACATCTTATCAAAATATCAAACGAATACCAAATTCACATGACTACTAATAGCAAGACATCTCCCTTGTCCTCAGGAACAAACGTAACTACTCACAAAGCATATTCATGTTCATAATCAGAGGGGTAATAATATGCATATAGGATTCGAACATATGATCTTCCACCAAATAAACCACCTAACATCAACTACAAGGAGTAATCAACACTACTAGCAACCTACTAGCACCAATCCCGAACTTTGAGACAAGAATTGGATACAAGAGATGAACTAGGGTTTGGAGATGAGATGGTGCTGGTGAAGATGTTGATGGAGATTGACCTCTCCCGATGAGAGAAGCGTTGGTGATGACGATGGTGATGATTTCCCCCTCCGGGAGGGATGTTTCGCCGTCAGGACAGCTCTGCCGGAGCTCTAGATTGGATCTGCCAAGGTTCCGCCTCGTGGCGGCGGAGTCTCGTCCTGAAAAGTTCCTTCTTATTTTTTTCTCATCAAAATACTTCATATAGGAGAACATGGACGTTGGAGAGCCACCAAGGGGCCCACGAGGTAGGGGGGCACGCCCTAGGGGGGGGCGCCCCCCACCCTCGTGAGCAGGGTGTGGGCCCCCTGGCCTTCATCTTTGGTGAGGATTTTTCTTTAGTTATTTTAAGACGTTCCGTAGAGTTTCAGGACTTTTGGAGTTGCACATAATTGGTCTCTAATATTTGCTCCTTTTCCAGCCCAGAATTCCAGCTACCGGCATTCTCCCTCTTTATGTAAATCTTGTAAAATAAGAGAGAATAGCCATAAGTATTGTGACATAAAGTGAAATAACAGTCCATAATGCAATAAATATCGATATAAAAGCATGATGCAAAATGGACGTATCAACTCCCCCAAGCTTAGACCTCGCTTGTCCTCAAGCGAAAAGCCGATAACAATAAATATGTCCTCATGTTTAGAGGTAGAGGCGTCAATAGAAATAAAATACGGACATGAAGGCATCATGATTATTCTCTTAACAGTAACATATATAGATTTTGTCATATGATTACTTATGTTCAAGTGATGATCTATTCACAATGCAAAAATATAAATCATAAACCTTATTGGGCTCCGACAAACTATAATCTCAGTCATTGAAGCAATTGCAATTTATCATAACATCGGAAAGAGTCTATGTCAGAGCTAAAAAGCAAGTCCACATACTCAACTATCATCTAGTCCTACATAATTGCTAACACTCACGCAATACTTGTGGTTACGGAGTTTTAATCGGACACAGAGAAAGATAGGGGCTTATAGTTTTGCCCCACAACCTTTTACCTCATGGGTAATGTCAACAATAATGGTTCATGCTCCCCTACATCCAATTAGATATATATATATATCATGTTCTTTCCAACATGCCGAGCTTGCCAAAGGATAAAATGAAAAAGGAAAGGTGAAGATCACCATGACTCTTGCATAAGGTAGAGGATAATAATAAAGGACAGGCCCTTCGCAGAGGGAAGCAGAGGTTGCCATGCACTTTTATGGTTGGATGCATAAAATCTCAATGTGAAAGAACGTCACTTTATATTGCCCCTTGTGATATGAACCTTTATTATGCAGTCCATCGCTTTTATTACTTCCACATCACAAGATCTTATAAAGATTATTTCTCCCACACCAATCAATCATACATATTTAGAGCAATTTTTATTGCTTTGCACCGATGACAGCCTACTTGAAGGATCTTACTCAATCCAAAGGTAGATATGGTGGACTCTCATGGCAAAACTGGTTTAGGGATTTTGGAAGCACAAGTAGTATTTCTACTTGGTGCGGAGAATTTGGCTAGCATGAGGGGGTAAGACAAGCTCAACAAGTTAGAGGATCCATGACAACATACTTTATCTCAGATATAAGAAAGACATAACTCATTATGTTGTCTTCCTTGTCCAACATCAACTCTTTAGCATGTCATATTTTAATGAGAACTCCCAATCATAAAAGATGTCAATTATAATATATCTATATGTGAAAACCTCTCTTTCCTTATTACTTCCTATTAATTGCAACAATGACCAAAGCTATGTCTGCCAACTCCCAACAACTTTTAATCATCATACTCTTTCTATGTGAAGTCATTACTCTCAATAAGATCAACATGAACTTTTTGTTTCTTTTTGTTCTTTTCTTCTTTCTTTTATTCACCCAAGATCATGGCAAAATAATCAAGCCCTTAACTCAACACTAAGCGTTATTATATATAGCTCACGGACTCGATTACAAAGAGAGATCATGAAGAAAAATTCAAAACTAGATCATGCCATAAACTTTATTCTACTAGATCAAGATACTACTAATAGGATCGAACTAAGAAAAACAGTAAAGATAGGAGTTGTGATTGTGATACGACACCGGGGCACCTCCCCCAAGCTTGGCAGTTGCCAAGGGGAGTGCCCATACCCATGTGATTATGTCTCGTTCTTTGTTGTCGGTGTAATATTCTTGGCGATGATTCCCCTCAGGATGCGGTTCTCCTCCTCGAGCTTATTGATTTGCTGTTTAAGGTCCATTATTTCCTTATGAAGCTTTCCTGTGACAGCTAAAGCTCCTTGCACCCAGGGGTGTTGCATAGCTGTGGGAGAACAAGTGACACTCCTCTTCATATTTTCATAAGAAAAAATCTAACAATAGAAGGGATAACCGAGTTTGGAATAGCTGAGCTCTGTAGTTCCCCCATCGTGAACCCAGGTCGGAGGCGAGAGGTGACTTCTTGATCCTCCATGTCATCTACTCTCATCAAGTCAGCTTCCATCTCTTCCTCCATCGCTGGCCCAAAGTGGTCAGCGTCGCTGTTTGCCCTTGGTTCCGGTGCCGGATTAGATACCCGGCTCTCCCCGATTGACTCATGAGAAGACATCTTGCTCTATTCTACAGCAGCAACAACTTGAAAACAAAAACAGAGGAAATTTGTGTGATACGGGAGTCAAAACCTTCGGGAGAATATATAATGAATTTTTACCGACCAAAATACGTATCATTTAAGAAAACGGAGTCTGGAAGGCACACGAGGTGCTCACGAGGTAGGGGGCGCGCCCACCACCCTCATGGGGCCCTCGTGTCCTTCCCGGACTGCTACTTAATTCTCTATTTTTCTAAATATTCCAAAACGGAGAAATATTGCCTTAAAAATTGTTTTGGAGTCGGTTTACTTACCGTACCACATACCTATTCCTTTTCGGAGTCTGAAACGTTCCAGAAAGTGTCCCTTATGTATTCCTCCGGGGTTAAGGTTTCAATAATATTGGTTTCAACATTTATGGGATTACCTGAGATATAATGTTTGGTTCTTTGACCGTTTACCACCTTCGGGTTTGTGCCCTCGAAATTGTTGATTTTTATGGCACCGGAACGATAGACCTCCTCGATAACGTAGGGGCCTTCCCATTTAGAGAGAAGTTTTCCTGCAAAAAATCTTAAACGAGAGTAGTATAGCAATACATAATCACCTACATTAAACTCACGCTTTTGTATCCTTTTGTCATGCCATCTTTTAACTTTTTCTTTAAACAACTTGGCATTTTCATAAGCCTGGGTTCTCCATTCATCAAGTGAGCTAATATCAAATAACCTCTTCTCACCGGCAAGTTTAAAATCATAGTTGAGTTCTTTAATAGCCCAATATGCCTTATTTTCTAGTTTGAGAGGTAAGTGACATGCTTTTCCATAAACCATTTTATACGGAGACATACCCATAGGATTTTTGTATGCAGTTCTATATGCCCATAATGCATCATCAAGTTTCTTGGACCAATTCTTTCTAGATCTATTAACAGTCCTTTGCAAAATTAATTTCAGTTCTCTATTACTCAATTCTACTTGACCACTAGACTATGGGTGATAAGGAGATGCAATTCTATGATTAACATCATAGATAGCAAGCATTTTACGGAAAGCATCATGAATAAAGTGTGAACCACCATGAGTCATTAAATATCTAGGGACTCCAAACCTCGGAAAAATAACTTCTTTAAGCATTTTAATAGAAGTGTTATGATCAGCACTACTAGTTGGAATGGCTTCTACCCACTTAATAACGGAATCAACAGCAACTAGAATATGTGTGTATCCATTAGAGGCAGGAAAAGGTCCCATATAATCAAAGCCCCAAACATCAAACGGTTCAATAACAAGAGAATAATTCATAGGCATTTCTTGACGTCTACTAATATTACCAATTCTTTGACATTCATCACAAGACAAGACAAACATACGGGCATCCTTGAAGAGAGTAGGCCAATAAAAACCAGATTGCAATACCTTATGTGTAGTTCTATCTCCAGCGTGGTGTCCTCCATAAGTCTCGGAATGACACTTGCGTAGGATCTGTTCCTTTTCATGCTCAGGTACACAACGTCTAATAACACCATCTACTCCTTCTTTATAAAGATGTGGGTCATCCCAAAAGTAATGTCTCAAGTCATAGAAAAACTTTTTCTTTTGCTGGTATGTGAAGCTAGGTGGTATAAACTTAGCAACAATATAATTAGCATAATCAGCATACCATGGAGTACTACGAGAAGTACTTATAACATTTAATTGTTCACCAGGAAAGCTATCATTAATAGGTAGTGGGTCATCAAGAACATTCTCTAACCTAGACAAGTTGTCTGCAATGGGGTTCTCAGCTCCCTTTCTATCAACAATATGCAAATCAAATTGTTGTAGCAAGAGAACCCATCTAATAAGTCTAGGTTTAGCATCTTTCTTTTCCATAAGGTATTTAATAGCAGCATGATCAGTGTGAATAGTTACTTTAGAATCAACAATATAAGGTCTAAACTTATCACAAGCAAATACAACTGCTAAAAGCTCTTTTTCAGTAGTAGCATAGTTTCTTTGAGCACTGTCTAGAGTCTTACTAGCATAATGAATAACATTTAATTTCTTATAAACTTTTTGCCCTAGAACAGCACATACAGCATAATCACTAGCATCACACATAATTTCAAAGGGCAAATTCCAATCAAGTGGTTGAACAACAGGTGCAGAGAATAATGCTTTCTTAAGTGTTTCAAACGCTTCTACACAATCATCATCAAAGACAAATGGTATATCTTTTTGCAATAAATTAGTCAGAGGCCGAGAGATTTTTGAGAAGTCCTTAATAAACCTCCTATAAAACCCGGCATGACCAAGGAAACTTCTTATACCTTTGATGTCCTTGGGACATGGCATCTTTTCAATAGCATCAACCTTGGCTTTATCAACTTCAATACCTCTTTCAGAAACTTTATGCCCCAAGACAATACCTTCATTAACCATAAAGTGGCACTTTTCCCAATTCAACACAAGATTAGTTTCTTCACATCTCTACAAAACTCGATCAAGATTGCTCAAGCAATCATCAAAAGAGGAACCATAGACGGAAATGTCGTCCATGAAAGCCTCACAAATCTTTTCACAAAAGTCAGAGAATATAGCCATCATGCATCTTTGAAAGGTAGCAGGTGCATTACATAAACCAAAAGGCATACGTCTATAGACAAAAGTACCAAAAGGGCATGTAAAAGTAGTCTTTGATTGATCTTTAGCCGACACAGGTATTTGAGAGAAACCAGAATAACCATCTAGAAAGCAATAGTATGTATGTTTGCATAATCTTTCTAGCATTTGATCAATAAAAGGTAAGGGGTAATGATCTTTCTTAGTAGCTTTATTTAATTTTCGGAAATCAATTACCATCCTATAACCTGTGATAATTCTTTGTGGAATCAATTCATCTTTATCATTAGGAACAACAGTAATACCTCCCTTCTTAGGGACACAATGGACAGGACTTACCCACTGACTATCAGCAATGGGATAAATTATACCTGCCTCTAGAAGCTTGAGTATTTCTTTTCTTACCACTTCTTTCATTTTAGGATTCAGACGTCGTTGAGGATCACGAACTAGTTTGGTATCTGCTTCCAAATTTATTTTATGTTGACATAGAGTGGGACTAATGCCCTTAAGATCATCAAGAGTATATCCAATAGCAGCACGATGCTTCTTCAGAATTTTCAATAATCTTTCTTCTTCATGCTCTGAAAGGTTAGCACTAATAACAACAGGATATATCTTCTTTTCATCAAGATAAGCATATTTAAGATTATCCGGTAATGGTTTGAGCTCAAACACGGGATCACCCTTGGGTGGAGGAGGATCCCCTAAAATTTCAACGGGCAAATTGTGTTGCAGAATAGGTTCCTATTTAAAGAATACTTCATCTATTTCCCTTCTTTCATTCATGAACATATTATTTTCATGGTCTAGCAAATAGTGTTCTAAAGGATCACTAGGAGGTACGGCAATAGAAGCAAGACCAATAATTTCATCCTTACTAGGTAATTCTTCCTCACGATGTTGTTTACTAAATTTAGAAAAATTAAACTCATGAGACATATCACCTAAACCAGTAGTAACAACATCCTTTTCGCAGTCTATCTTAGCATTAACAGTGTTCAAGAAGGGTCTACCAAATATAATGGGACAAAAGCTATCTTGTGGAGAAGTAAGAACAAGAAAATCAGCAGGATATTTAGTTTTCCCACACAAGACTTCAACATCTCTAACAATTCCAATTGGTGAAATAGTATCTCTATTGGCAAGTTTAATTGTGACATCAATATCTTCTATCTCTGCAGGTGCAATATCATGCATAATTTCTTTGTATAAGTCATGAGGTATAACACTAGCACTGACACCCATATCACATAAGCCATGATAACAATGATCTCCTATTTTAACAGAAATAATAGGCATGCCTACCACAGGTCTATGTTTATCTTTAGCACAAGGTTTAGCAATTCTAGCAGTTTCACCTTCCAACTGAATAACATGCCCATCAATAATATCAGACAAGAGATCTTTAACAATAGCAATATTAGGTTCTACTTTAACTTGCTCAGGAGGTGTATAAGTTCTAATATTGCTTTTACGAACAACAGTTGAAGCTTTAGCATGATCCTTTACTCTAACAGGGAACGGTGGTTTCTCCACATAAGAAGTAGGAACAATAGGATCATTATAAGTGACAGTCTTTTCTTCAACTTTAATAGGTGCATCTACTTTTACTTCTATGGGAGGATGATATTTAAACCACTTCTCCTTAGGGAGATCAACATAAGTAGCAAAGGAGAAAGAAGCTACTATCTCAGAGTCAAGTCCATACAGAAAATATCGGTATCCATAAAAGATTTAACACAATCAAACCTAGGTGTCAAACCTAACTCCATACCTCCGTAGAGGTCCCAATCTTCAAAGTTGCGTTTAATTCTATCCAATAAATTCCATCTGAATTCAATAGTCTTCATCATAAAATAGCCAGCACAAGAAGTATCGAGTATGGTGCGATTGTTATCAGAAAGCGGAGCATATAAATTTTGAATAATCATTTCTCTTGAGAGCTCATGATTGGGGCATGAATATAACATTGATTTAAGCCTCCCCCAAGCTTGAGCGATGCTTTCTCCTTCGCGAGGCCAGAAATTATATATATAATTGCGATCACGATGAACAAGATGCATAGGGTAATACTTTTGATGAAATTCCAACTTCAATCTTTTATAGTTCCATGATCTCATATCATCACATAGCCTATACCATATCAATGCGTCTCCCTTCAAAGATAAAGGGAAGACCTTCTTCTTAGCAACATCATCGGGTACACCTGCAAGCTTAAATAATCCACAAACTTCATCCACATATATTAAGTTCTCATCAGGATGCTTTGTTCCATCTCCTGTAAAAGGGTTAGCTAGTAGTCTTTCCATCATACCCGAAGGAAATTCAAAAGGAGTTTCATTTTCAATAGGTTCAGTAGGTTGAGCAACTCTTTGCTCTACTGGACGGGGTGAAGATACCCCGAACAAGCCCCTCAGAGAATTACTTTCCATAGTAACAAGTGACAGTAAATTTCAGCACACTATATAAATTTTTCCTTACCAAATTCCACCTACCAAAGGCGCTACACTCCCCGGCAGCGGCGCCAGAAAAGAGTCTTGATGACCCACAAGTATAGGGGATCTATCATAGTCCTTTCCATAAGTACGAGTGTCGAACCTAACGAGGGGCAGAAGGAAATGATAAGCGGTTTTCAGCAAGGTATTCTCTGCAAGTACTGAAATAAGTGGTAACAGATAGTTTTGTGATAAGATAAATTATAACGAGCAACAAGTAACAAAAGTAAATAAAGTGCAGCAAGGTGGCCCAATCCTTTTTGTAGCAAAGGACAAGCCGGAACAAACTCTTATAATAGGAAAAGCGCTCCCGAGGACACATGGGAATATCATCAAGCTAGTTTTCATCACGTTCATATGATTCGCGTTTGATACTTTGATAATTTGATATGTGGGTGGACCGGTGCTTGTGTGCTGTTCTTAATTGAACAAGCATCCCACTTATGATTAACCTCTATTGCAAGCATCCACAACTACAACAAAAGTATTAAGGTAAACCTAACCATAGCATGAAACATATGGATCCAAATCAGCCCCTTAGGAAGCAACGCCTAAACTAGGGTTTAAGCTTCTATCACTCTAGCAACCCATCATCTACTTATTACTCCCCAATGCCTTCCTATAGGCCCAAATAATGGTGAAGTGTTATGTAGTCGACGTTCACATAACACCACTAGAGGCTAGACAACATACATCTTATCAAAATATCAAACGAATACCAAATTCTCATGACTACTAATAGCAAGACTTCTCCCTTGTCCTCAGGAACAAACGTAACTACTCACAAAGCATATTCATGTTCATAATCAGAGGGGTAATAATATGCATATAGGATCTGAACATATGATTCCACCAAATAAACCAACTAGCATCAACTACAAGGAGTAATCAACACTACTAGCAACCTACTAGCACCAATCCCAGACTTTGAGACAAGAATTGGATACAAGAGATGAACTAGGGTTTGGAGATGAGATGGTGTTGGTGAAGATGTTGATGGAGATTGCCCTCTCCCGATGAGAGGAGGGTTGGTGATGACGATGGTGATGATATCCCCCTCCGGGAGGGAAGTTTCCCCGGTAGGACAGCTCTGCCGGAGCTCTAGATTGGATCCGCCAAGGTTCCGCCTCGTGGCGGCGGAGTCTCGTCCTGAAAAGATCCTTCTTATTTTTTCTCATCGAAAGACTTCATATAGGAGAAGATGGACGTCGGAGAGCCACCAGGGGGCCCACGAGGTAGGGGGCGCGCCCTAGGGGGGGCCCCACCCTCGTGAGCAGGGTGTGGCCCCCTGGCCTTCATATTTGGCGAGGATTTTTCTTTATTTATTTTAAGACGTTCCGTGGAGTTTCAGTACTTTTGGAGTTGCACAGAATAGGTCTCTAATACTTGCTCCTTTTCCAGCCCAGAATTCCAGCTGCCGGCATTCTCCCTCTTTATGTAAACCTTGTAAACTAAGAGAGAATAGCCATAAGTATTGTGACATAAAGTGAAATAACAGTCCATAATGCAATAAATATCGATATAATAGCATGATGCAAAATGGACGTATCATGGACCATGAATTTTGCCTCGACTATTCCTGCACGATAATGAAATTTCTGCATGTATTCTATCCTTATCCTATCAAGCAAATCCACCACATAATGACCCTTTAGTTTCCGGATCGTTGAGTTGAAAGACTCTGCTAGATTATTGTGCACATAGTCAACTTTGCTCACTTCACTGAATTGGCTTCTGGCCCATAACTTGGAGTGGTGTGTTTCCAAGTATTCTTTCACTTTGGGATTCATGTATGACTGCCTCAAGTGGTAGTTGTGCTTCTTCACACTGCAAGTCAAACATGTTGGCCATAAATTGTCGGTATACGCCTTTCCTTTGAATTTCTTCATGAAATTTGCAGCAAGGTGACGCATGCATTCCCTATGCTCTACTCCAGGGAACACATTGTCCACGACCACTTCTAAACCTTTGCAGGCATCTGTATGAATGACCAACCCATTGGGATGTGCAATAGCCCGGCGGAGATTATGCAAAAACCAAGTCCAGCTCTCCTCAGACTCTGTCCCAGCACACCATAGGCAACTGGAAATACAAAACTGTGTGCATCAACTGCACAAGCTGCTACTAACTGTCCTTTAAACCTCCCTGTGAGAAAAGTGGCATAAATAGCCAAATAAGGCCTGCAGCCTGCCAAAAAACCCCGACAACAAGCCTCAAAGCAGACAAAAACCCTCCTAAAGCATTCCTTGGTCTTTGTCAGTCCCCTGAATGTGTACTCCATGGTGTGGTGATCAATATCTACAATACTACCTGGCCTTGTCCTCTCCACTTCACCTTTGAATGGATACAACAATTGAAAACTTTCCTGCCAGTTACAATAAATAGAATCCATAGCATGTTGTTTACCATTGAACAACCTCATGTATGGTAAATCTATCTTGAACTTATCTTTGATGTTCTTCTGCAATTCCTTTGGACCCACTTGCTGGTTTTATTTCACCCAGTTCTTTACTTCTTTTGCCACCCATCACTAGTAGAAAACGGGCCATTAGCACCGGTTCGTAAGGCCCTTTAGTGCCGGTTTCGGAACCGGCACTAACATTTCGGCACTAAAGCCCCCCCCCCCTTTAGTACCGGTTCAGCACGAACCGGTGCTAAACGGCAACCACGTGGCACGAGCCAGCTCCGGGGGCCGGGAGCCCTTTAGTACCGGTTGGTAACACCAACCGGTACTAAAATGTTTGGGGGATTTTTGGTTTTATGATTTCTTTTTCATTTAATTTTGTGTTTTCCATTTTAATTCTTTTTCGTTTGCTGGTATTTTACGGTACTACACATTGTATACGTTATGCATATATATATATGTATATATATATATATATAGAATTTCTAGTAGAACCAATCATATATATATATATCATCAATGTCTCACAAACCACCATATTAATTTACACATACACACATGTATAGCTATATACAATTTCTCCTACATATGCATGTTGCCTTCGGAGCCAGTGGCATTAGCCTAATTGGTGTCTTCGGAGCACGATGACAATTGGAAGTGGTTCATGGGGGCGGTAGCGGGTAATAGTATTCTCCCTTCGGATTTATGACCTGGTCGAGCAAAAATCCCAGTATTTCCTCTTGAAGTGCTTCTGCGCGCTCCGTTTCTAGGAGCTTGTCCCGCACCTCTTTGAACTGTTAAGAAGGAGATCAATATGCATGTGTATTAGTTGTGTGACTAGATATCGATAATGGTGTAAAAATTGTGAATAGTGTTCTGACAAGCGTACCCATTCCTGTCTTTGAGATCTGCTCCTTTCGGACGCCATCATGCGAATGTTCTCGCAAACGCAGTATGCACATAGATTAGTCCCCTGCGCCTGCTTCAGGGCCTTTATTACGAGAATGGAATTTAATTTGATCAGATAATAATTAATCAAGCATGATAATTAAAGAGATGGCACCTAGCTAGCTAGTACTACTTAATTACTTACCTTGGATCGAAACCATTTCAGCTGTGGTTTCCATTCGCCTTTCGTGACGCTGATGAACCTTGCCCAAGCCCTGCCCGCCGACAAAGAAAATGAATAAAGGGGTTATTAAATAGTTCATATCATGAAATGACGAACTAAATAGGCCGAGATATATAGTTAATAATGATTGAAATTACCTGTTGACTATCCCATACAAGATGTTGTAGTCACTATTTGCTTTGAGTAGCGAGTCCAGTATTTCAACTGTTCCAGCGTCAACTTTAATGATACACAAGATCCAGTGAAATCTGCATGCACACACGTTTGCATGTCTTAATTAAGCGGGCATATGTAAGCAAAAACATGTAGCTAGCTAGTAGGCAAAAACAGAGAATTTGGTAGTACAAGAAAGTGTGACTCACTCGAAGTTGTAAGGAAGTAGTATATCTTCATTGTATTTGAGGCGCTTCAAGAACTCTAGCATGCTGTCCTCTACCTGCTTTTCATAATACTTGCTCATTTTCCATGTGTATTGATTAACGGTGTTTGGGTCAATGAACCCAATGCCATAGCGTCCACCTTTTCTCATTTCATACATCTTCATCCTGCATAATACCACAGAAAAGAATATAGTGAGGATAATTACAGGTAATGATTGATCAAAAGGATCACTACAGCTAGCTTGAGACTTAAATTACAGAAAGAAATCACTTACAGACAATAGCAACTGACGATAGATTTGTCGAGTGCGTCTTGATTGTATAACTGAAACAGTTCAGAATACTCAACGGCCACAGCTTTCTCATGGTAGTAATGATCCTTCTTGACATACACCATGAGGGACTCTCGATCGGATCTCTTGGTAATGTCCATGTACCATTGATGCAATTCATACATTCTCGTTGGGAGCTTCTTGACATCTTCTGGCTTGACCAAAGGTTGGCCCCGGACATATTTCCGTTTTATTTCCTCCTCTGTAATCACAGGCATGTCCTCGATCTCGAGGAGTTGTCCAACAGTGATCTTGAGTTCTTCAGCCTGCATTATATGCTCCTGGGTTATTACCACATCGCCCACCTCGGGAACGTAAACTGTTTGGCCACAATAATATTGGGCGCGCGTACTGTCACGTGTTGTCGGCACAACAAGCGGGGGGGTCGATTGCGCCGCCTGTTCTCCCAGCTGGGCAACGGTTTTCCCGCATTTTTCGACAGCTGCTTGTTGTTTGCTCGAGCTCGAGCTCGCCTCCTTCTGTAGACGTTGTCGATGTAACTTCCTGATGTGGCGCTCATAGTCTGTGTCAACAGGCTTAGGAGCTGGTGGTTGAGCCATACGAATGAAGTGGTCAACTACTTCCACAGGCACTTTCTCCCTTGGCGGCGGTGGCGGTTTCGGTCCAAAATGGGCGTCGACTTCTGCCCGCACTATGGCATTGGTTTGCTCCTCGGTCCTGTCGTAAGCCCTCACAGGAAGAGGAGTAGTGAGGTTTGGACCATATTTATATCGCTTGCCTCCGCCTGTACTTCCTGTACTATGACCTCGACTGGTACCGCTACGCACCATAGCTGCGGGGTGTCTCTTCTGCGATTGCTGAGGCGGCGGAGACGGCTGACGGGGCTGAGTTGGACGAGGAGGAGTGGCCTGAAGCTGTGCCGGACTTGGAGGAGAGTGGCTTGACGTTGTGCCGGACTTTGGAGGAGGAGGAGTGGCCTCACGCGTTGGTGGACTTGGAGGAGCGGGAGTCTGCTGACTCGGTGGCGGACTTCGACGAGGAGTCGGGTGACGCGGTGTCGGTGGCCTTCGAAAAATGATGCAATCCTTTCTCCATAGGATGATACGATGTTTGGCATCTCCGAGTGTGTGCTCCTCATCACCTCCAGGAATGTCAAGCTCTAGCCCCGAATATTGGTCCACCACCTCATCAACCAAGACACGAGCATAGCCCGCTGGAATCGGGTTGCAATGGAAGGTTGCCTCGGGGGAATTTGAAAAAGCAACGGCGTCCGCCACCTTCATGGATATGTTCTTCATTTTGAAGTGTAGCTCGCAGTTAGTGTTCTCCGTGATGTCATCCACGGGGTATCTATCCAGCACTACTGCGTCGCCCGGGGCGGAACCCACGCTGCTTCTCGGCATGGATGGGGCGGTGGTATCCAATGCTGGATCATCCGCTAGCTGCTGCAGCTGCTGAGACCCCCTTTGCTGGCTAAGTGAGTCGATCTGCTCCTGCTGCCGCTGGAATTTAGCTGCCAATTCCGCTTGACTTGCTTCTAGGCCTTGAAGGCGTTCATAGTCGAGCTTCCTTTGCTCCTCCTCCATCTTCCTCTTCTTCTCCTCCGCAATCTTCTTTCTCGCACGGGTTCTGTAGTCGGCGTTCCAGTCCGAAAACCCCTCATACCACGGAATAGCGCCCTTGCCTCGTGTTCTTCCCGGGTGTTCAGGATTTCCCAGGGCACGCGTAAGCTCGTCGTTCTCTCTGTTGGGCTGGAACACCCCCGATCGAGCCTCTTCTATTGCAACAAGTAGCGCATCGTCGGCTCCGTTCAGACATGCCTTCGTCGAAACATTGCCTGTCTTCGGGTCCAACTCCCCCCCATGCGCATAGAACCAAGTCCTGCACCTGGGGGGCCAGCTCTTACTAACCGGAGTGACACCTGCATCCTCCATCTCTTTCTCAGACTTATCCCACTTAGGCATTGCCACCGCGTAGCCACCTGGCCCCAGCTTATGGAACTTATCCTTTTTTTCGGCATTCTTCTTGTTTATTCTCGACCGTTCCTTAGCTAATTCTGAATCCTTGAATTTCACGAAATCGTCCCAATGAGCACTTTGATTCTCTAGTATCCCCTCGAATACTGGAGTCTTCCTTCCTCCCTTGACGTACTTCTCCCACGTCATTCTCTTGTGGTTCTTGAATGCAACCGCCATCTTCCTAAAAGCAGCGTCCTTGACTTTCCGCACGTCTGCTTCTGTGAAATTATCTGGTAAGGTGAAATGTTCCATGAGAGTATCCCAAAGCAGATTTTTTTGCTTCTCGTCGACAAAAGTAACATCTGGACGTGGATTTGCTGGCTTTCTCCATTCTTGAAGGGAGATCGGGAGTTGGTCCTTCACAATAACTCCGCACTGACGAACGAACTTGTCCGCAATCTTCTTAGGCGCTAATGGTTCGCCATTAGGTCTGATTGCCTCGATATTGTACTTTACGCCCTCCTTCAACTTTTTGTTCGGGCCTCGTTTCGTCCTTTTGCCTGAAGATTTGCTCGATCCGGATGGCTGAAAGAAGAAAGATCGATTCGTTAATATATCTTCAACTCATTTAAAACATGCGATGATCACCAGATTCCTGCTTATATAAATATATATACCTCGCCGGTGTTTGTTGTTTCAGGATCAACATGTTCTTCGTCGTAGTTCATGACTTCATCTTCTCGGTCGTCGCGATCGAATATCATATCACCCTCTCCGGTGTTGTTTAGAAATTCGGAGCCGTCAAAATCTTCTTCATTCTGATCATCATCTGGCCCGCGTATGATATCGAACATGGTCTGTTCTCTCTCTCTGTCGGTATTGTCCGCCATAGCTTTTATTTAACTATGCCAAAAGAAATATAAAACAATTTAGTATAATCTCGAATAATAGATATAATCTCGAATACATCGTCTCGAATAATAGATATAATCTCGAATACATCATCTCGAATAATAGATATAATATTGAATACATCACTAGCTAGCTAGCTAGCAAGCTAATAAAGATCGAATAGTACAGAGTAATCTAGGCCACTCGCGGTTCCTGAGGTGCGGGCGGTGGACACCCAAAGAGAAGGAACCATCACTGGATCATAGCTCGGGTGATCTCCCCAAAGAACCTGCCAGGTATTGGAGAACCTGACGTCCATAGCAGCCATGTAGCGATGGACGTGCTCGTCCTCCTCCCTGACACGGCGACGTACCACCTCCGGCGGGGCCGGCTCCCTCCGCACCGAAAGTGGCCCACGTGAATGCCACCAAAGGAGATGAGGGTCGACGACGGGACCCGGGGCCGGGTTCCTCACCAAGCGTCGCGCCCCTGAAGGTAGCACCTCCCAGTGCCAGCCCGGCGGAGCCCAGTCCCGGACATGGGTCCTCTGAAGCAGGACGTCGTCGCGGACGTGTCGACGGCGAGGATGCGGGCCGGGCATCGTCGACAACAAAATACTATATGCCGCAAAAGTAAAGTAACATTTTTTAAATGATGGATTGTGATGATTTCATATATGCAAATTCTAAATTTTATAACTAAAAATATAAGAAACTAAAAAAACATCGATCATCGTCTAACAATTTGAAATTAATCTAATTCATCTAGCTAGCTAAAACTAACATTTCCAAAATTTCTAACATTTCTATCTAACTAACATTTCTATAACATTTGACATTATATATATTATAACTAACATTTCTACATACTATTTGACATTAATCTAATCTAATTAATTAATTCATCTAAAACTTTGTATGAAAAACAGAAAAACAGAAAAAACTAAAAGCTAAAAACAGAAAAATTGTGTGTGTGCGCGTCTAGTGTGTGTGTAGTGTGTGTGTGTGTGTGTGCATGTAGTGTGTGTGTGCGCGCGCGCGTGTGTGTGCGCACGGTCGGCGCCGGCGCCGGCGCCGGTGTGCGCTACGATCGATTGGAGGGAGGAGAGGGGCCGGGGGAGGGGCTCACAGCTCGCGCGGGCAAGGTCGAGGCGACGGCGACGGCGAGGGCGAGGTCGATCCAAAGGCGACGGCGACGGCGAAGCGAGGGGATCGGCGACCGGGACGGCGACGGGGGTGCCGCGGAGTCGACGGGGACGACGCGACGAGGACGGGGGCGTCGCGGAGTCGACGGGGACGGCGTGACGGGGGCGGCGACGCCGCGGGACGGGGCGGCGGCAGAGAGAAGTGGGAGATGAGAAACTGAAAATTTTCGAAGTGTTACTTATATAGGGGACACCTTTAGTACCGGTTGGAGCCACCAACCGGTACTAAAGGCCTGTTTTGGCCAGGCCAAGCGGGGGGAAGCACCCCCCTTTAGTACCGGTTCCTGGCTCCAACCAGTACTAAAGGCCCCCCCTTTAGTACCGGTTGGTGCCACGACCCGGTACTAAAGGGGGTGCGCTGCCAGGCGAGGGGCGCAGAAGTTTAGTCCCACCTCGCTAGCCGAAGGGCGCTCACACCTGCTTATAAGCCCCGCCGCCGCTGCTGTCTCGAGCTCCTCTCTAAAGCAGGCCTTCTGGGCCTACCTCTGCTACTCTGCCCTGTGGGGCCTATTGGGCTTGCGGGCCTGCATCCTGGCCCAACAACTGGTTGGGTTTCTAGTCATATGCAGGCCGCTGTGGCGCAGTAGGTGGGCTTTTTTTCTCTTATATTTTTGCTTTATTTATTTTTGTTTTATTTATTTTTGAGTTGTTTTTTTTGCTGTACTTAGAGTTTCTTTGTGAATATTTTTGCTTTAGGTACAAAAAATTACAAACTTTTTGTTAGTACCCGTAGTTTACAAATTTGAATAGTTTAAATTTTGAATTATTTGAAATTTGTGTGAATCACTAGTTTGTGAATAACTTAACTTTGAAAATAGATTTTTCAGTAATTCTTTTTCCTTATGTTTAACATTAGTGTGTTTTATCCTTATATTCAATTTGGTAATGCTTAGGTTATTTAAAAAATGAAATGCCTTTGTAACGGATGAGTTTTCGTCCAAAACCTTGATACTTCGAAAAAGATTGTCCATTTTGTACACGAAGTGCATCCAGTTTTTGCGGTAACCCTCTCTACTTTTTTGCACATGCTATGTGGGTGAAATTATGATATCATGCCAACTTTCAACTTTTTCTGAGTTCATTTGAAATGCTTTTCAATTTCAGGGTCATTTAGCTGAAAAAATCAGTAAATGCATGAAAGAAATTTGCTTGCACATTAAATTTCTTCGCATTTCAAATGCCAAAACACATAACTAGCTACCCTAACTATTACAGAGATCCCCTCCTGGGTGTGAAACACAGAAGAAAGTGATGATAGTGAAGCCGATCACATCCCAGATCTTTGGGTGTGAAACTTTTTCTTCGCGTGTGTCCCTTTGCGTCGTAGCCATGGAAAATCTTCATCATTTAATTGGATGCTCGGGTCAATATTCACTGTGAATGGAGCAATTTCATCAAACTTTTCATAATCTCCTGACATGTCTGTCTTGTCATCCACTCCCACGATGTTTCTCTTCCCAGAAAGAACTATGTGCTGCTTTGACTCATCGTATGATGCATTCGCTTCCTTATCTTATCTTTTTCTCGGCTTGGTAGACATGTCCTTCACATAGAAAACCTGTGCCACATCATTGGCTAGGACGAATGGTTCGTCTGCATACGCAAGATTGTTGAGATCCACTGTTGTCATTCCGTACTGCGGGTCTTCCGTTACCCCGCCTCGTGTCATATTGACCCATTTGCACCGAAACAAAGGGACCTTCAAACCACGTCGATAGTCAAGTTCCCATATGTCCTGTATATAACCATAATATGTTTCCTTTCCCGTCTTGGTTTCTGCATCAAAGCGGACACCACTGTTTTGATTGGTGCTCTTCTTGTCTTGGGCGATCATGTAAAATGTATTACCATTTATCTCGTACCCTTTGAAAGTCATTATATTCGAAGATGTTAACTGGGACAACAAGTATAGGTCATCTTCAATAGAGGCGTCATGCATGGTATGTGTCTGCAACCAGCTGGCGAAACTCCTGGTTTGTTCACGTGTAATCCAGTCATCAGACCGCTCCGGGTGTTTAGAGCGTAGCAAATTCTTGTGTTCATCCATATACGGAGCCACCAAGGCGGAATTCTGTAGAACTGTGTAGTGTGCTTCAGTGAGAGAATGTCCGTCCATACATATTATTTGTTCGCCTCCTAGCGTGCCTTTTCCATCTAGTCTGCCCTTATGTCGCGATTCAGGAACACCAATCGGCTTAAGGTCAGGAATAAAGTCAATACAAAACTCAATGACCTCCTCATTTTCATGGCCCTTGGAGATGCTTCCTTCTGGCCTAGCACGGTTATGAACATATTTATTTAAGACTCCCATGAAGCTCTCAAAGGGGAACATATTGTGTAGAAATACCGGACCCAAAACGTTAATCTCTTCGCATAGGTGAACTAGGACGTCCATTATGATGTTGAAGAAGGATGGTGGGAACACCAACTCGAAACTGACAAGACATTGCACCAAATCATTCCCTAACCTTGGTATGATTTCTGGATCGATTACCTTCTGAGAGATTGCATTGAGGAATGCACATAGCTTTACAATGGCTAATCGAACGTTTTTCGGTAGAATCCCCCTCAATGCAACCGGAAGCAGTTGCGTCATAATCACGTGGCAGTCATGAGGTTCTGGAACTTTTTCTCTGCCATGTTTATTATTCCCTTTATATTCGACGAGAAGCCAGATGGTACCTTAATACTGAGCAGGCATTCAAAGAAGATTTCCTTCTCTTCTTTGGTAAGAGCGTAGCTTGCATGACCCTGATGTATGCCGTCTTTTCCGTGCATACGTTGCTGGTCCTCCCGTGCCTCGGTTGTATCTTTTTTCTTCCCATACACGCCCAAGAAGCCAAGCAGGGTCACACAAAGATTCTTCGTCACGTGCATCACGTCGATTGCGGAGCGGACCTCTAGGTGTTTCCAATAGGGCAGGTCCCAAAATATAGATTTCTTCTTCCACATGGGTGCACGTCCGTCAGCGTCATTCGGAACAGGTTGTCCACCAGGACCCTTTCCAAAGACCACCTTCAAATCCTTGACCATATCATGTACATCAGCACCAGTACGGTGGTGAGGCTTCGTCCGGTGATCCGCCTCACCTTTGAAATGCTTGCCTTTCTTTCTTACGGGATGCCTTCTCGGTATCGTCCAAACAGTGCGTGCATGCGCGGTATCCCTTGTTTGTCTGTCCTGAAAGGTTACTGAGAGCAGGCCAATCATTGATGGTCATGAACAACAACGCCTTTAGGTCAAATTCTTCCCCCATGTGCTCATCCCACGCACGCACACATGTTCCATTCCATAGTTGTAAGAGTTCTTCAACTAATGGCCTTAGGTACACATCAATGTCGTTGCCGGGTTGCTTAGGGCCTTGGATGAGCACTGGCCTCATAATGAACTTCCGCTTCATGCACAACCAAGGAGGAAGGTTATACAAACATAGAGTCATAGGCTGGTGCTATGGTTGCTGCTCTGCTCCCCAAAAGGATTAATGCCATCTGCGCTTATACAAAACCATACGTTCCTTGCATCATCTGCAAACTCCTTCCCGTACTTTCTTTCGATTTTTCTCCACTGCGACCCGTCAGCGGGTACTCTGAACTTTCCGTCTTTCTTACGGTCTTATCTGTGCCATCGCATCGCCTTGGCATGCTCTTTGTTTTGGAACAAACGTTTCAACCATGGTATTATAGGAGCATACCACATCACCTTGGCAGGAATCTTCTTCCTGGGGCGCTCGCCCTCGACATCACCAGGGTCATCGCGGCTGATCTTATAGCGCAATGCACCGCATACCGGGCAAGCGTTCAAATCCTCGTACTCACCGCGGTAGAGGATGCAATCATTAGGGCATGCATGTATCTTCTGCACCTCTAACCCTAGAGGGCAGACAACCTTCTTTGCTTCGTACGTACTCTTGGGCAATTCATTGTCCTTTGGAAGCATATTCTTTATCATTACCAGCAACTTTCCAAATCCCTTGTCAGATACACCATTCTCTGCCTTCCATTGTAGCAATTCCAGTGTGGCGCCCAGCTTTTTTTTGTCACCTACGCAATTCGGGTACAACAATTTTTTGTGATCCTCTAACACGCGCTGCAACTTCTTCTTCTCCAAATCACTAGCGCAGTTTCTCTTTGCATCGGCAATGGCCCGACCTAGATCATCAACGGGCTCATCCGATGCCTCTTCTTCAGCTTCTTCCGGCATTGCTGGCTCCGCTTCTTCCCGCATTACCGGCTCAGCTTCTTCCCTCATTGTTGTATCATCGTATTCAGGGAACACATGGCCAGGATGGCTGTCGTCGTCCTCTTCTTCATCATTGTCTTCCATCATAACCCCTCTTTCTCCATGCTTGGTCCAAACATTATAGTGGGGCATGAAACCGGACTCAAACAGGTGGACGTGAATGGTTCTTGACGTAGAGTAATTGTGACCATTCTTACAGCCAGCACATGGACAAGGCATAAAACCATCCGCCCGCTTGTTTGCCTCAGCTGCAAGCAGAAAAGTACGCACGCCATTAATGAACTCGGGAGAGTATCGGTCATCGTACATCCATTGCCGGCTCATCTTCAATACACAGCACCGAAAACACCAAATTAATACAATACATAAAGTTCAGACATAAATATCATACAACACTTAAATGCAACAAACAAATAACTCTCTAGCTAAAGAATTTAAATGCAACAACAAATGCGATCAAGATCGCAACTAAGGTAACAATTGATCCAACAACATAATGATACCAAGCCTCACTATGAATGGCATATTTTCTAATCTTTCTAATCTTCAAGCGCATTTTCTCCATCTTAATCTTGTGATCATCGACGACATCGGCAACATGCAACTCCAATTCCATATTCTTCCCCTCAATTCTTTTCAATTTTTCCTTCAAATCCTCGTTTTCTCTTTCAACTAAATTTAACCTCTCGACAATAGGGTCGGTTGGAATTTCCGGTTCAACTACCTCCTACATACAAATATCTATGTCAACTTGATGGGCATAATTCGTCATAAACACGAAATGCAATGAATAGTTTTAAAAGAGAATATACCACATCCGAATCATAACCCGGACGAGGGCCGACGGGGACGGATATCAAAACTATGGCACTATGTATAACAAAAAACGTATGGGTAGGATAATTATACGAGTAACTATATATCCAAATCACACAAACATCAATTTTTTATATAGAACTTCATGAACAAGAGGCTCACCACAAGGTGGTGCCGGCGACGGGACGTTGCGGGCGATCGACGGTGGTTACGACGGAGATTTATAAGGCACTAAGTAAACCACACCTACATATGCAAACGAAGTGTTATTTTTGACCTCAAATTGCATATAAATCAAATACTAGCACATATATATAATTCCTCCCAAATTACTAAACTCAAAAATCAATCACTATATAAAGCATTGCACGAGCTAATCTAGCAATGAGAGATGAAAGGACAAAGTTGCTAACCTTTGTGATCATTTGAATGGATGGGGGCCTTCAAATCTTGACAAATTTTGGGCAAAATGTGTGATGAGCTTGAGAGGAAGAGGGAAAAGAACAAAGAGGAGAGGGGAAAGGGGAAGAACAGTGCGAGCTCGGATGGACGAAGGGTCTATGTAGGACTACCTTTAGTACCGGTTCGTGATACAACCCGGTACTAAAGATGCTGGAGGGGCCCCGGACTGACAACATCCTGCCACCACTCACTTTAGTACCGGTTCGTGGCACGAACCGGTGCTAAAGGTTCACCACGAACAAGTACTAATGATGTCCGCCTGTCTAGCCGTTGGAACCGGCACTAATGGACACATTAGTGCCGGCTCAAATTCAAACTGGCACTAATGTGCTTCACATTTGACCCTTTTTCTACTAGTGAAACCAAACTATGCAATAGGGACTGAACCAGGGACATCACAACAGTCACATCATTAGCCACTGTACTAAATGGGATTTGATGTCCAAATGGTAGCCCAGTCTATATGAACCATAAGCCGCGAAATTATTTTGAAAAAAACTCGAACCACATTTTCTTATTGGAAAAAGTAAATATTTTTAGAAACACGGTCATTTAAAAATTTGTGATATTTTCAAAAGAATTAGAATATTTTTTGAGAATGTGAATGTTTTTTGAGAATGATAAAAGGAACAAAACCGAAAACGATAACATATTTTGGAATACTGAACAATTTTTTCAGAAATGCGAACATTTTCAAATTTGTGATTTAAGAAAACTAAAACATTTTGTGAAAACACGAGATTCTCAAACCTTTGTTTTACAATGGAAAAAACGTTGAAAAGGAGAACATTTGTTGAAACTAGGAACTAAACTGAAAACATGAACATTTTTCAAAATTACGAAGAATCGTTTCAAAGTGCGAACATTTTTTTAAAATTCCCTAAACATTTATTGAATTTGCGAACAACTTTTGAAATCAAGATTTTTTTACTTGGGAACAAATTTTTTAACCTCATCGTCCTGATTACACTGCTTGCCATCCGACTATGACCGCTTGTGATATTTAAAAGAAGGAAATGTATAGGGGTCAACCACCAAAATTTTCCAGCAGCTGGGCATGCGCAACGTTGTCCCCCATGGAAAATATGAACAAATTCGAGCACCAAACGCACGTTGCGTCACGTCTCGCCTGTGTTTTAGAGTTTTTCATCGGAAAACCCCTAGAAAAAGCATATAATGTCTGAGACCAACGAAACTTGGCATGCATGATGTCCATGGTATAATGCCAATGTGTGTGAAAAAAAATTGGGTGCCTTCGGAGGAGGTGAAAAAATTGGTTCGAGAGTTGCACTTTCAGCCTATCCGAACGCACCACGTTGTACACGGTATGTTTGGTCGCAAGCATGGAATAACACCAAAATTTGCCAGCAATTGGGCATGCCCAAGGTTCTCCCCTACACAAAATTTGAACGAATCCGGATACCAAAAATGCACGTTGTGTCATGTCCGGCCTTTGTTTTACTATTTTTTCACCGGGAAACCCCTAGAAAAAGCATAGAATGTCTAACACTAACGAAACTTGGCATACATGTTATCCATGGTAATGCCAATCTATATCTAAATCTAAATCTAAATCTAAATCTAAACCTACTAATAAAAGGGCTATCAGTTCTTACCACCGTAATTTCGTGCGCTTTTCGTCCGTGCACCCCACCCGTTCAGTTTCGTATGTCCTCTCTAATTTTTTATTATCCGAGGTGGTACTATTCATGTGATTTTTTTGGTCACGAGCAGGCTCAACTGGCTGGGCCTCGACCTGAAGCGATGCGTCACCTTCAGGCCGCGTCCTTCCTCTAATGGGCCTGTTCCTGCCACCTTAGACAAAAAAGAAAGATAAAAACAGCTCGTATCAGTGAAAAATATGTGCTACAGATGAGTATCGAACACGCGACCACAGCTTATATACATCGGGCTGTAGCCAGCTGCCCTATTAGGCTTGTCGTAGAAACGAACTAGAACATGATGGCGCGGTTTGCCGCGCCCGCCCAACATTGACGGCAAATAATTAAATTATTTAGAAATAAACCGGACAGAGAACAATCATCTTTGTCGCATCTGGTTTATTTCTAAATAATTTAATAATTTAGAGAAATAAATCTTGAGTTCAAACTGCTTTCTTAACAAAATTAAACCCTAAATCTTGCAAAAAAAAGAAGAAGATTGCCAACACATAGGAACTCAACCTGTAACTCCACGTAATATAGTACTTTCAGGAATACTTGGCTCAGCAACACAAACATCTATTCTCAGGAATTAGTTGTGCATATATACTCTCAACAAAGGGACAAACACTTGCACGAATCAATTGTGTATAAATACTTTCAGGAGTAATATGTAGATACTTTAAAAAACAGCGATGGAAACAAACCTTGGTTCACATCTATGAGAGTATCGTAAAGGATAAAACATCAGCATCACTTGATCAACGCAAAAATTAATTCCAAGATGGTCCAAATGAGGCATAAATTTTGCACAACTGGAATCAAATCCATGATCACTCAGACAATTTCATGCAAACAGGAGATTAGAAAAATCACATAATATTATCATGAATCCAAACATGAATTCTAAAGTCACATAGCTATGCATATTCATAAAGATCGTCTCACACGGGATTTAAAACTAAACTCACTTTCCATCAATGAAACTGAGCTAAAAAAAACTATCCAGTAACAAGAAAGAATGCCGCTGCCATCCCAACTGGATCCCGGCCAGGAAGTTTTCCTATCCTAGACTGAGGAAACCAGGAAATATAAATAAATGGCCTCGTTTACCCACTTTTCTGGGCCTGTTTACGCCTTTTCCCATTTGGCCCGATTAAGGAGCAACCGTCCAGGTCAGCCTGCGGAGCAGCGGCCCAGTTACGGTGGGCTGAGCTGGTTGCGCCTGTGACGTGGTAAAAAAAAACGCAATGCGTGGGAGAGGTTCAGCGATCTGTAGATCTGGAGCGTACGTATAAGGATCCAACGGCTGACGAGTTCAAATCGCTGTGTAGGGGCGTGAGTAGCTCCTTTTTAATGTTTAGCAATTCGGTTTATCTATTAGTCCCACCTTGCTCCTTTAAATCAAATCCCACCAATTTATATACACAAGTCAAAAGAGACCCATTGAGTCCAACTTAAAAGGGGAGAAGAGTACCTCAAAAAAATAAAAAGGGAGAAGAGACCACATGAAGGCAGGGATTTGGGGAAGGTACATGCATGACTGGTCCGGGAGTGGTTTCAGGGTGGATGATGGTGTGAGGACATACAACTTCTAATTATCTGGCACCGGCTGCTTCGATTAGTTTTCTCCCCCATCCAAAGCTCTTTTTTCTATTTATCTTAATTACAAGATGATAGATCATGATGAGATGCCCTTTTAGTTCACAGAAAATGCCTCTGATTTTAATATTTTTCATGTGAGATTTTCATGAGTTATGCAATAGTGTTTCAGGGTCTGGCTAGACAATTAGCTGCATAGGATCATCTTATGTGCATGTATCGGCTGTGCCATGATAAGCATTCGTTTATCCAAAAATCCAAAAGTACCAATGAGTATTTTCTGTAAAGAAATTTTACATCGCTCTTTTCTCTATGTGTGTGTGTGTGTGTATAAAAGAAGCAGCTATTGATTTTTTGGAGATTGTGTTATTGTGCAGAAATTTTGAGCTATTATGCATAATTTATTTTTCTACATAATGTGGTATTGTGGATTGTTCTTCTATTACTTAAATGTTGTAGTTAAAAGAAGTACATGCCTAACAGTTTGCCCATGACAAAGCAGCCCTCACAACGGAATCGTGTGAGCATCGACGGGGGTGGGCATGTGAGTTCCTGGTAGAAGATTTGGAGCACTAGCACATAGCTAGCCCTTGAGTGACCTGTCAATGGCAATGGCAAGGGTGGGGGTTGGGGGGGGGGGGTGGGGGGGGGGGGGGGGGGGGGGGGGGGGGGGGGGGGAGGTCAACCAAGGAACTCGAGTACATCGGGTTTGGTCGAGTGTGCTGGAATTTAGTCTATTTTGGGCAGCCCAATAACTATTTTAGAAATTCCTAATAAATCCTAAAGGCCCTCTTAGCCCATTTGTGCAAGCCAAGGGATACTACTAAAGTTTAGTCCCACATTGCTAGTTTAGTGGGAGTTGGACCTTCTTATAAGGGAGGTTCTTTCCCCACTTGTACGAGCATGAGAACAAGAGGGATATCCACGCGCGCTTCTCCTCCGCCGCCCGCCTCGCCACGACGCACCGCGGGTTGCGGGAATGAGCCGAGCCGATATCTTCGCTTCGTCTCCGTCTCTTCGTTTCGCCTCCCGTCGTTGCCCTCTCGCCCTCCTTCTCTTGCGCCTATAAAAGGGAGGTCGCTCCTCCAGAGAGACGCACCAGAACTTCTCCTTCCTCTCACCACCGGTTCCAATCTCTGAGCTGCTGCTGCTTCTCATCCCGGCTTGCGGCGTGCACCGCAGGTCGGGACAGTAGGCCTCGAAACCGCACCTCTTTGAGTCCTGTAACGGGAGAAGGGTGATAAGGTTTTTTGGAGCGCTCTGCGCGACTACTGACTGATTCCTTCGTCACGGACGCCCCGGACTCCGACGACTCTTCCCCGACGACGACTTCTTCCCCGACGTCGACAACCTTCTCGACGACATGGCTGGCGAGGACACCGACCCCAAGTCCAGTGCTACTGCTGCTGCTGTCCCGTATGTGTTCTTCTTTCTAGATATCCTGCCACAGTTTCTCGTACTAGTAACCCTAAATATGTTAGATTCTACCTCATATATGCAACTAGTTCTACTGTCCTATAGATATGATAGGCTACGTTCATATATGCAGAAGCTATTTACCTTCTCTCTGTCAGAACGCATGACTTGTTTTATCTCTACTATATTAGTCATGCTTTATCTAGTATTTCTGTAATAAAATCATTTGGTAAATTGCTCATATTTCCAACAATCCAAAAACTTATCATAGGCAATTTACCCCAAGTGGTTTTGCTGCTTCCACGAGACCTCCTATGTTTGAGGGTATCCACTATAAGAGGTGGCATGTGAGAGCAGCCTTATGGTTTCAAACCATGAGTTGCTATGACGCCACTCTCGGCAAACCTGAAGGAGAGCTTGATGCTCAACAGGCACAAGTTTTTCAGAAAATGGATACTCTGTTTAAGGCTGCTCTCTTGAGTGTTCTTGGTGAGAACATAGTTGATGCTTATGCGTCAATTGATAATGGAAAAGATATGTGGGATGCACTCGAGGCCAAGTTTGGGGTCTCGGATGCTGGCACTGAGCTGTACATCATGGAGCAATTCTATGATTACAGGATGACTGAAGAGCGCTCCGTGGTTGAGCAAGCTCATGAGATACAGTCATTTGCTAGAGAACTTGAGCACTTCAGTTGTATGCTACCGGACAAGTTTGTTGCCGGAGGTATCATCACTAAGCTTCCTCCTTCATGGAGGAACTTTGCTACCTTGCTGAAGCATAAGAGGCAGGAGTTTTCCGTCCCGGATCTCATTGGCACTCTTGATGTGGAAGAAAAGGCGAGAGCAAAGGACACACGTGCTCGAGGTATTGAGGGAGGATCTAGTGCCAATGTGGTACAGAAGCAGAACTTCCAGCCCCACAAGTTCAAGAACAAGGGCAAGTTTGATGGAAAAGCAAAGTTTGATGGGAAGAACAAGGCTGTGCAACACACGAACTTCAAGAAGAAGAATGGCAAGAAGAAAGGTGCTTGTCATGTGTGTGGGGATCCTGATCATTGGGCTCCTAGTTGCCCTAATCGCTATGACAAGCGTCATCCTGGGAAAGGCGGCAAGACCGCTAATGTTGTCATTGGAGACACTGACATGAAGGATGCTGGGTATGGTATATTTCCCACTATTCTTTCAGTATGTCATTCTCCTGACTGGTTGATTGACACGGGTGCTAATGTGCATGTATGCGGTGATATTTCCATGTTTTCGTCTTATCAGACCGCAGGGACTTCAACCGTGCTGATGGGCAACGGTTCAAGTGCTTCTGTTCATGGTGTTGGCACGGTCGATCTGAAGTTTACTTCGGGGAAGATCGTGCGGCTGAAGAACGTGCATTATGTCCCCTCCGTCAATAAAAATCTTGTTAGCGGATCTCTTCTGTGTAGAGATGGCTACAAGCTTGTCTTTGAGTCGAATAAATTTGTAATATCCAAGTATGGAACCTTTGTTGGTAAAGGCTATGAGTCAGGAGGCTTGTTTCGTTTATCCTTATCAGACGTTTGCAATAAAGTTGTTAATCATATTTGCAACAATAGTGAATCCAATGTGTGGCATTCACGTCTTTGTCATGTTAACTTTGGTTGCATGTCGCGACTAGCGAAGTTGAACTTAATCCCTAGTTTCACCACCGTCAAGGGATCTAAGTGTCAAGTGTGTGTGCAAGCTAAGCAACCTCGTAAGTCTCACACGACTGCGGAAACGAGAAATCTTGCACCACTAGAGCTCATACATTCAGATCTATGTGAAATGAATGGTGTTTTGACAAAAGGTGGAAAGAAATATTTCATGACGTTAATTGACGACTCCACTAGATACTGCCGTGTGTATCTTCTGAAATCTAAGGATGAGGCTTTGAACTTTTTCAAGATCTATAAAGCTGAAGTGGAAAACCAACTTGATCGAAAAATCAAGAGGCTTAGGTCCGACCGTGGTGGAGAGTATTTTTCCAATGAGTTTGATGCTTTTTGTGCGGAACATGGTATAATCCATGAGAGGACTCCTCCCTACTCACCTCAGTCAAATGGGGTGGCCGAAAGAAAGAACCGTACTCTAACTGATTTGGTTAACGCCATGTTAGATACATCGGGTCTCTCCAAGGCATGGTGGGGGGAGGCGATATTGACAGCATGTCATGTCCTGAACCGAGTCCCCACAAAGAACAAAGAGATAACTCCATTCGAGGAATGGGAGAAGAAAAGGTTAAAACTCTCTTATCTGCAACATGGGGTTGTTTGGCGAAAGTCAATGCTCCAATTCAAAGAAGCGGAAGCTTGGACCAAAGACTGTGGATTGTGTTTTCCTGGGATATGCTTTTCATAGCATTGGCTATAGATTCTTGGTTGTAAAATCTGAGGTACCTGACATGCATGTCGGTACGATCATGGAGTCGAATGATGCGACTTTCTTTGAAGATATCTTTCCCATGAAGGATATGGCTACCTCATCTAATCAGGAGATGCCTAGTTCATCGAATCAGGAACCAGTTACAATTACCAAACCTGCCATTTCGATAGAACACTTTGAAAGTCGTGGAGGAGAACAATGAAGTTCCTACTAGGAGCAAGAGACAAAGGATTGCAAAGTCCTTTGGTGATGATTTTCTTGTGTATCTCATAGATGACACTCCCAGTTCTATTTCAGAGGCCTATGCATCTGAAGATGCTGACTACTGGAAGGAAGCGGTTCGTAGCGAGATGGATTCCATCTTGGCGAATGAAACCTGGGAGATAACTGATCGTCCTTATGGGTGCAAACCTATAGGATGCAAATGGGTATTCAAGAAGAAGCTTAGGCCTGATGGTACTAGAAGTACAAGGCTCGGCTCGTGGCTAAGGGTTATACCCAAAAGGAAGGTGAAGACTTCTTTGATACTTACTCACCTGTGGCTCGACTGACCACTATTCGAGTTCTACTTTCACTAGCTGCCTCGCATGGTCTTCTCGTTCATCAAATGGATGTTAAGACTGCTTTCCTAAATGGAGAGTTGGACGAGGAAATTTATATGGAACAACCAGATGGGTTTGTACTAGATGGTCAGGAAGGGAAAGTGTGCAAGTTGCTGAAGTCTTTGTACGGACTTAAGCAAGCACCCAAACAGTGGCATGAGAAGTTTGAAAGAACTTTAACAGCTGCAGGCTTTGTTGTAACGAAGCTGACAAATGTGTGTACTATCGCCATGGTGGGGGCGAGGGAGTTATCCTGTGCTTGTATGTTGATGACATACTGATTTTCGGAACAAATCTGAATGTTATTAAGGAGGTCAAGGATTTCCTATCTCGTTGTTTTGAGATGAAGGATTTAGGAGTGGCTGATGTCATTCTGAACATCAAGTTGTTGAGAGACGATGATGGTGGGATTACATTGCTTCAATCTCACTATGTGGAAAAGATCTTGAGTCGCTTTGGCTATAGTGACTGCAAGCCCTCTCCAACACCATATGATGCGAGTGTGTTACTTCGAAAGAATCGAAGAATTGCTAGAGATCAATTGAAATATTCTCAGATTATTGGCTCGCTTATGTACTTAGCAAGTGCTACAAGACCTGACATCTCTTTTGCTGTTAGCAAACTGAGTCGGTTTGTCTCAAAACCAGGAGATGTGCATTGGAAAGCTCTAGAGAGAGTTTTGCGTTATTTGAAAGGCACTGCAAATTATGGAATTCACTACACCGGGCATCCAAAGGTGCTTGAAGGGTATAGTGACTCAAACAGATCTCAGATGCTGATGAGATAAAGGCCACGAGCGGTTATGTATTCACTCATGGAGGTGCGCTGTTTCTTGGAAGTCTTGCAAGCAGACCATCTTAACGAGGTCAACAATGGAAGCAGAACTCACAGCACTAGATACAGCTACGGTTGAAGCAGATTGGCTTCGCGGCTCTTGAATGACTTTCGGTTGTTGAGAAACCTGTACCGGGTGTCCTTATGAACTGCGACAATCAAACTGTGATCACGAAAGTGAGCAGCTCAAAGGATAACATGAAGTCATCAAGACACGTTCAGAGAAGGTTAAAGTCTGTCAGGAAAATGAAAAACTCCGGAGTTATTGCATTGGATTATATCCAAACGTCTAAAAATCTGGCAGATCCTTTTACTAAGGGTCTATCACGTAATGTGATAGATAATGCATCGAGGGAGATGGGTATGAGACCCACAATATGAGTTGTTCACAGTGGTAACCTATTCTTTGTGATCGGAGATCCCGTGAATTAGATGTGGAAGACAAGCTGTTGGTCAACTGAGAGGAGAGTATCCTTACTATTCACAATACCACTCCATGAAGATGCAATACTCTCCTAATCTGCATGGCAGGTTGATGTATATCTTAATGTGTTCTAAGTGGCTTATTTAAGCAGAGATGTTATCCTGCAGAACATCTTTTGAAGAACACACCTATATGAGTCTGATTGTCAAACGTCGCAATCTATGAGAGTAGGGTTCTCTCTAGTAAACTCATGAAAGGTCACGGAGTATGACGCATACTCCACCCACGGGGAAGATCCACGGTAGCCACGTATCGGTCAAGGCTTTATGTGAAGTTAGATTCGCAGAAAACTTGCAGTTCAAGGCCCAGTCCACTGTTCAAGTTGCTTACTAGTGTAGCATAGAGTTCTAGGTGGAAGTTCAACTTAACAGTCTCCACTGCAGTACTGGTATATAAAACAGTGTTTTGGAATCAAAGGCAAATTTCTGTGTGCCTCTGGGATCTAGTGGGGGATTGCTGGAATTTAGTCTATTTTGAGCAGCCCAATAACTATTTCAGAAATTCCTAATAAATCCTAGAGGCCCACTTAGCCCATTTTTGCAAGGCAAGGGATACTACTAAAGTTTAGTCCCACATTGCTAGTTTAGTGGGAGTTGGACCTCCTTATAAGGGAGGTTCTTTCCCCACTTGTACGAGCATGAGAACAAGAGGGATATCCACGCGCGCTCCTCCTCCGCCGCCCGCCTCGCCACGCCACGCCTCGTCACGACGCGCCGCGCGCGGGTTGCGGGAATGAGCCGAGCCGATATCTAAATTTTTGCCACGCACTACGGGTATACGAAAGGTCACACGAAAGCTGAAAAGATTTTTGCGAAAGTGGAGTTCGAATGCGAACGGTGCAGCCCTTCGGCTGCTGGCTGTTCGCTTCATCTCCGTCTCTTTGTTTCACCTCCCATCGCTGCCCTCTCGCCTCCTTTCTCTTGCGCCTATAAAAGGGAGGTCGCTCCTCCCAGAGAGACGCACCAGAACCTCTTCTTCCTCTCGCCACAAGTTCCTGAACACTGCGCTGCTGCTACGTTCTTCCCCATCCCTGCTTGCGGCGTGCACCGCGGGTCGGGACAGTAGGCCTCCGAAACCGCACCTTTTGAGTCCTGTACGGGAGAAGGGTGATAAGGTTTTTGGGGAGCGCTCAGCGCGACTACTGACTGATCTTCGTCACGGACGCCCCGGACTCCGACGACTTCTTCCCCGACGTCGACAACCTCCTCGACGACATGGCTGGCGAGGACACCGACCCCTGAAGGAAATATGCCCTAGAGGCAATAATAAAGTTATTATTTATTTCCTTATATCATGATAAATGTTTATTATTCATGCTAGAATTGTATTAACCGAAACATAATACATTGTGTGAATACATATATTATCAGAGTGTCACTAGTATGCGTCTACTTGACTAGCTCATTAATCAAAGATGGTTATGTTTCCTAACCGTAGACAAAGAGTTGTTATTTGATTAACGGGATCACATCATTAGGAGAATGATGTGATTGACTGACCCATTCCATTAGCTTAGCACTTGATCATTTAGTATGTTGCTATTGCTTTCTTCATGACTTATACATGTTCCTATGACTATGAGATTATGCAACTCCCGTTTGCCGGAGGAACACTTTTGTGCTACCAAGCTCACAACGTAACTGGGTGATTATAAAGGAGCTCTACAGGTGTCTCCAAAGGTACATGTTGGGTTGGCGTATTTCGAGATTAGGATTTGTCACTCCGATTGTCGGAGAGGTATCTCTGGGCCCTCTCGGTAATGCACATCACATAAGCCTTGCAAGCATTGCAACTAATGAGTTAGTTGCGAGATGATGTATTACGAAAAGAGTAAAGAGACTTGCCGATAACAAGATTGAACTAGGTATTGAGATACCGACGATCGAATCTCGGGCAAGTAACATACCGGTGACAAAGGGAACAACGTATGTTGTTATGCGGTCTGACCGATAAAGATCTTCGTAGAATATGTGGGAGCCAATATGAGCATCCAGGTTCCGCTATTGGTTATTGACCGGAGACATGTCTCGGTCATGTCTACATTGTTCTCGAACCCGTAGGGTCCGCACGCTTAAGGTTTCGATGACAGTTATATTATGAGTTTATGAGTTTTGATGTACCGAAGTTAGTTCGGAGTCCCGGATGTGATCACGGACATGACGAGGAGTCTCGAAATGGTCGAGACATAAAGATTGATATATTGGACGACTATATTCGGACACCGGAAGTGTTCCGGGTGATTTCGGAGAAAACCGGAGTGCCGGAGGGTTACCGGAACCTCCCCGGGAGAAGTAATGGGCCTTATGGGCCCTAGTGGAGAGAGAGAGGGGCGACCAGGGTGGGACGCGTGCCCCATCCCCCTCTGGTCCGAATTGGACTAGGAGAGGGGGGGCGGCGCCCCCTTTCCTTCTCCCTCTCCCCTTCCTTTCCCCTCCTAGTAGGAGTAGGAAAGAGGGGAGTCCTACTCCTACTAGGAAGAGGACTCCTCCTCCTTGGCACGCCCTAGGCCGGCCGGCCTCCTCCCCTTACTCCTTTATATACGGGGGCAGGGGGCACCCCTAGACACACAAGTTGATCTTCGTGATCGTTCTCTTAGCCGTGTGCGGTGCCCCCCTCCACCATAATCCTCGATAATATTGTAGCAGTGCTTAGGCGAAGCCCTGCGACGGTAGAACATCAAGATTGTCACCACGCCGTCGTGCTGACGGAACTCTTCCCCGACACTTTGCTGGATCAGAGTTCGGGGATCGTCATCGAGCTGAACGTGTGCTAGAACTCGGAGGTGCCGTAGTTTCGGTGCTTGATCGGTCGGGCCATGAAGACGTACGACTACATTAACCACGTTGTCATAACGCTTCCGCTATCGGTCTACGAGGGTACGTAGACAACACTCTCCCCTCTCGTTGCTATGCATCACCATGATCTTGCGTGTGCGTAGGAAATTTTTGAAATTACTACGTTCCCCAACAGTGGCATCCGAGCCTAGGTTTTATGTGTTGATGTTGTGCACGAGTAGAACACAAGTGAGTTGTGGGCGATATAAGTCATACTGTTTACCAGCATGTCATACTTTGGTTCGGCGGTATTGTTGGATGAAGCGGCCCGGACCGACATTACGCGTACGCTTACGCGAGACTGGTTCTACCGACGTGCTATGCACACGGGTGGCTGGCGGGTGTTAGTTTCTCCAACTTTAGTTGAACCGAGTGTGGCTACGCCCAGTCCTTGCGAAGGTTAAAACAGCACCAACTTGACAAACTATCGTTGTGGTTTTGATGCGTTGGTAAGATTGGTTCTTGCTAAGCCCGTAGCAGCCACGTAAAACTTGCAACAACAAAGTAGAGGACGTCTAACTTGTTTTTGCAGGGCATGTTGTGATGTGATATGGTCAAGACGTGATGAGATATAAGGTGTTGTATGAGATGATCATGTTTTGTTGAAGTTATCGACAACTGGCAAAATCCTTATTGTTGTCTCTCTATTGCATAAAATGCAAGCGCCAAATAATTGCTTTACTTTATCGCTATGCGATAGCAATAGTTGCAAGAGCAATTGTTGGCGAGACGACCATGTAACGACACATTGATATAGATCAAGATGATGGAGATCATGGTGTCATGCCGGTGACGATAGAGATCATGACAGTACTTTGGAGATGGAGATCAAAGGCACAAGATGATGATGGCCATATCATGTCACATATTATGATTACATGTGATGTTTATCTTTTATACATCTTATTCTTGCTTTGTTTGATGGTAGCATTTTAAGATGATCTCTCACTAATTATCAAGAAGTGTTCTCCCTGAGTATGCACCGTTGCGAAAGTTCTTCGTGCTGAGACACCACGTGATGATCGGGTGTGATAGGCTCTACGTTCAAATACAACGGGTGCAAAACAGTTGCACACGCAGAATACTCAGGTTATACTTGACGAGCCAAGCATATACAGATATGGCCTCGGAACACGGAGACCGAAAGGTCGAGCGTGAATCATATAGTAGATATGATCAAACATAGTGATGTTCACCATTGAAACTACTCCATCTCACGTGATGATCGGACATGGTTTAGTTGATTTGGATCACGTGATCACTTAGAGGATTAGAGGGATGTCTATCTAAGTGGGAGTTCTTAAGTAATATGATTAATTGAACTTTAATTTATCATGAACTTAGTCTTGGTAGTATTAGCATATCTATGTTGTAGATCAATAGCTCGCGTTGTTGCTTCCCTTTATTTTTGATATGTTCCTAGAGAAAATTGTGTTGAAAGATGTTAGTAGCAATGATGCGGATTGGATCCGTGATCTGAGGTTTATCCTCATTGATGCATAGAAGAATTATGGCCTTGATGCACCGCTAGGTGACAGACCTATTGCAGGAGCAGATGCAGACGTTATGAACATTTGGCTAGCTCAATATGATGACTACTTGATAGTTTAGTGCACCATGCTTAACGGCTTAGAATCGGGACTTCCAAGACGTTTTGTACGTCATGGACCATATGAGATGTTCCAGGAGTTGAAGTTAATATTTCAAGCAAATACCCGAGTTGAGAGATATGAAGTCTCCAACAAGTTCTATAGCTAAAAGATGGAGGAGAATCGCTCAACTAGTGAGCATGTGCTCAGATTGTCTGGGTACTACAATCACTTGAATCAAGTGGGAGTTAATCTTCCAGATAAAATAGTGATTGACAGAATTCTCTAGTCACCATCACCAAGTTAGTAGAACTTCGTTATGAACTATGATATGCAAGGGATAACAGAAACGATTCCCAAGCTCTTCGTAATGCTGAAATCGACGAAGGTAGAAATCAAGAAAAACATCCAGTGTTGATGGTTGACAAGACCACTAGTTTCAAGAAAAGGGCCAAAGGAAGAAAGGGAACTTCAAGAAGAACGGCAGGCGAGTTGTTGCTCAAGTGAAGAAGCCCAAGTCTGGACCTAAGCCTCAGACTAAGTGCTTCTACTGCAAAGGGACTGGTCACTGGAAGCGGAACTACCCCAAGTGATTGGCGGATAAGAAGGATGGCAAAGTGAACATAAGTATATTTGATATACATGTTATTGATGTGCACTTTACTAGTGTTTATAGCAACCCCTCAGTATTTGATACTAGTTCAGTTGCTAAGATTAGTAACTCGAAACGGCAGTTGCAGAATAAACAGAGACTAGTTAAGGGTGAAGTGACGATGTGTGTTGGAAGTGGTTCCAAGATTGATATGATCATCATCGCACACTCCCTATACTTTCGGGATTAATGTTGTACCTAAATAAGTGTTATTTGGTGTTTGCGTTGAGCATGAATATGATTTGATCATGTTTATTGTAATACGATTATTCATTTAAGTAAGAGAATAAATTGTTGTTCTGTTTACATGAATAAAACCTTATATGGTTACACACCCAATGAAAATAGTTCATTGGATCTCGATCGTAGTGATACACATATTCATAATATTGAAACCAAAAGATGCGAAGTTAATAATGATAGTGCAACTTATTTGTGGCACTGCCGTTTAGGTCATATTGGTGTAAAGCGCATGAAGAAACTCCATGCTGATGGGCTTTTGGAATCACTTGATTATGAATCAGTTGATGCTTGCGAACCATGCCTCATGGGCAAGATGACTAAGACTCCGTTCTTCGGAACGATGAAGCGAGCAACAGATTTGTTGGAAATCATACATACTGATGTATGTGGTCCGATGAATATTGAGGCTCACGATAGGTATCATTATTTTCTGATCTTCACAGATGATTTCAGCAGATATGAGTATATCTACTTGATGAAACATAAGTCTGAAACATTTGAAAAGTTCAAAGAATTTCAGAGTGAAGTGGAAAATCATCGTAACAAGAAAATAAAGTTTCTATGATCTGATCGTAGAGAAGAGTATTTGAGTTACGAGTTTGGCCTTCAGTTAAAAACAATGTGAAATAGTTTCACTACTCACGCCACCTGGAACACCACAGCATAATGGTGTGTCCGAACGTCATAACCGTACTTTATTGGATATAGTGCAATCTATGATGTTTCTTACAGATTTACAAACATCGATTTGGGGTTATGCATTAAAGACAGCTGCATTCATGTTTAAAAGGGCACCATCTAAGTCACCATCTAAGTCCGTTGAGACGACGCCTTATGAACTATGGTTTGGCAAGAAACCAAAGTTGTCGTTTCTAAAAGTTTGGGGTTGTGATGCTTATATAAAAAAGTTTCATCCTGATAAGCTCAAACCCAAATCGGAGAAATATGTCTTCATAGGATACCCAAAGGAGACTATTGGGTACACCTTCTATCACAGATCCGAAGGCAAGTTATTCATTGCTGAGAATGGATCCTTTCTAGAGAAGGAGTTTCTCTTGAAAGAAGTGATTGGGAGGAAAGTAGAACTTGATGAGGTAACTATACCTGCTCCCTTATTGGAAAGTAGTTCATCACAGAAATCTATTCCTGTGACTACTACACCAATTAGTGAGGAAGCTAATGATGATGATCATGTAACTTAAGATCAAGTTACTACCGAACCTCGTAGGTAAACCAGAGTGAGATCCGCACCAAAGTGGTACGGTAATCCAGTTCTGGAGGTCATGTTACTTGACCATGACGATCCTACGAACTATGAGGAAGCGATGATGAGCCCAGATTCCGCAAAACGGCTTGAGGTCATGAAATCTGAGATGAGATCCATGTATGAGAACAAAGTATGGACTTTGATTGACTTACCCAATGATCGGCAAGCCATTAAGATTAAATGGATCTTCAAGAGGAAGACGGACACTGATAGTAGTGTTACTATTTACAAAGCTAGAATTGTCGCAAAAAGGTTTTCGACAAGTTCAAGGTGTTGACTACGATGAGAGTTTCTCACTCGTATCTATGCTTAAGTCTGTCCGAATCATGTTAGCAATTACCGCATTTTATGAAATCCGGCAAATGGATAAACAAAACTGCATTCCTTAATGGATTTATTAAAGAAGAGTTGTATATGATACAACCAGAAGGTTTTTGTCAATCCTAAAGGTGCTAACAAAATGTGCAAGCTCCAGCGATCCATCTATGGACTGGTGCAAGCATCTCGGAGTTGGAATATGCGCTTTGATGAGATGATCAAAGCATATAGTTTTATACAGACTTGCGGTGAAGCCTGTATTTACAAGAAAGTGAGTGGGAGCACTACAGAATTTCTGATAAGTATATGTGAAAAACATATTGTTGATCGAAAATAATGTAGAATTATTCTGCAAAGCATAAAGGAGTGTTTTGAAAGAAGTTTTTCAAAGAAAGACGTCGGTGAAGCTGCTTACATATTAAGCATCAAGATCTATAGAGATAGATCAACACGCTTGATAAGTTTTTTCAATGAGTACATACCTTGACAATATTTTGAAGTAGTTCAAAAATGGAACAGTCAAAGAAAGAGTTCTTGGCTGTGTTACAAGGTGTGAAATTGAGCAAGACTCAAAGCCCGACCACGGCAGAAGATAGAAAGAGAATGAAATTCATTCCCTATGCCTCAGCCATAGGTTCTATAAAGTATGCCATGCTGTGTACTAGATCTATTGTATACTCTACACTGTGTTAAGAAAGGGAGTACAATAGTGATCTAAGAGTAGATCACTGGACAGCGGTCAAAATTATCGTTAGTGGAATAAGGAAATATTTCTCAATTATGGAGGTGACAAAAGGTTCGTCGTAAAAAGTTACGTCGATGCAAGTTTTGACACAGATCTGGATGACTCTAAGTCTCGATCTAGATACATATTGAAAGTGGGAGCAATTAGCTAGAGTAGCTCTGTGCAGAGCATTGTAGACATAGAATTCGCAAAAATACTTACGGATCTGTATGTGACAGACCCGTTGACTAAAATTATCTCACAAGCAAAACATGATCACACCTTAGTACTCTTTGGGTGTTAATCACATAAATGATGTGAACTAGATTACTGACTCTAGTAAACCCTTTGGGTATAGGTCACATAACAATGTGAACTATGGGTATTAATCACATGGTGATGTGAACTATTAGTGTTGAATCACATGGCGATATGAACTAGATTATTGACTCTAGTGCAAGTAGGAGACTGAAGGAAATATGCCCTAGAGGCAATAATAAAGTTATTATTTATTTCCTTATATCATGATAAATGTTTATTATTCATGCTAGAATTGTATTAACCGGAAACATAATACATGTGTGAATACATAGACAAACAGAGTGTCACTAATATGCCTCTACTTGACTAGCTCGTTAATCAAAGATGGTTATGTTTCCTAACCATGGACAAAGAGTTGTTATTTGATTAACGGGATCACATCATTAGGAGAATATTGTGATTGACTTGACCCATTCCATTAGCTTAGCACTTGATCGTTTAGTATGTTGCTATTGCTTTCTTCATGACTTATACATGTTCCTATGACTATGAGATTATGCAACTCCCGTTTGCCGGAGGAACACTTTGGGTGCTACCAAATGTCACAACGTAACTGGGTGATTATAAAGGAGCATTACAGGTGTCTCCGAAGGTAGATGTTGGGTTGGCGTATATCGAGATTAGGATTTGTCACTCCGATTGTCGGAGAGGTATCTCTGGGCCCTCTCGGTAATACACATCACATAAGCCTTGCAAGCATTACAATTAATATGTTAGTTGTGAGATGATGTATTACGGAACGAGTAAAGAGACTTGCCGGTAACGAGATTGAACTAGGTATTGGATACCGACGATCGAATCTCGGGCAAGTAACATACCGATGACAAAGGGAACAACGTATGTTATGCGGTCTGACCGATAAAGATCTTCGTACAATTTGTAGGAGCCAATATGGGCATCCAGGTCCCGCTATTGGTTATTGACCGGAGACATGTCTCGGTCATGTCTACATTGTTCTCGAACCCGTAGGGTCCGCACGCTTAAGGTTACGATGACAGTTATATTATGAGTTTATGCATTTTGATGTACCGAAGGTTGTTCGGAGTCCCGGATGTGATCACGGACATGACGAGGAGTCTCGAAATGGTCGAGACGTAAAGATTGATATATTGGAAGCCTATGTTTGGACATCGGAAGTGTTCCGGGTGAAATCGGGATTTTACCGGAGTACCGGGAGGGTTACCGGAACCCCCCGGGAGCCATATGGGCCTTCATGGGCCTTAGTGGAAAGGAGAAAGGGGCAGCCCAAGGTGGCTGCGCCACTTCCCCCTCCCCTAGTCCTATTAGGACTAGGAGAAGGTGGCCGGCCCTCCTCTCTCCCTTCCCCTCCGAGGAATCCTAGTTGGACTAGGATTGGGGGGAGGAATCCTACTCCCAGAGGGAGTAGGACTCTCCTGCGCCTCCCCTCCTTGGCCGGCCAACCCTCCCCCTTGGCTCCTTTATATACGGAGGCAGGGGGCACCTCTAGACACACAAGTTGATCCACGTGATCTATTCCTTAGCCGTGTGCGGTGCCCCCTGCCACCATATACCTCGATAATACTATAGCGGAGTTTAGGCGAAGCCCTGCTGCTGTAGTACATCAAGATCGTCACCACGCCGTCGTGCTGACGGAACTCTTCCCCGACACTTTGCTGGATCGGAGTCCGGGGATCGTAATCGAGCTGAACGTGTGCTCGAACTCGGAGGTGCCGTAGTTTCGGTGCTTGATCGGTTGGATCGTGAAGACGTACGACTACTTCCTCTACGTCGTGTCATCGCTTCCGCAGTCGGTCTGTGTTGGGTATGTAGACAACACTCCCCCCCTCGTTGCTATGCATCACATGATCTTGCGTGTGCGTAGGAAATTTTTTGAAATTACTACGAAACCCACAGTGGCATCCGAGCCTAGGTTATTTATGTTGATGTTATATGCACGAGTAGAACACAAGTGAGTTGTGGATGATACAAGTCATACTGCCTACCAGCATGTCATACTTTGGTTCGGCGGTATTGTTGGACGAGACGACCCGGACCAACCTTACGCGTACGCTTACGCGAGACCGGTTCCCTCGACGTGCTTTGCACATAGATGGCTTGCGGGCGACTGTCTCTCCAACTTTAGTTGAACCGAGTATGGCTACGCCCGGTCCTTGAGAAGGTTAAAACGGAGTCTATTTGACAAACTATCGTTGTGGTTTTGATGCGTAGGTGAGATTGGCTCTTACTTAAGCCTGTAGCAGCCACGTAAAACATGCAACAACAAAGTAGAGGACGTCTAACTTGTTTTTGCGGGGCATGTTGTGATGTGATATGGTCAAGGCATGATGCTGAATTTTATTGTATGAGATGATCATGTTTTGTAACCGAGTTATCGGCAACTGGCAGGAGCCATATGGTTGTCGCTTTATTGTATGCAATGCAATCGCGATGTAATGCTTTACTTTATCACTAAACGGTAGTGATAGTCGTGGAAGCATAAGATTGGCGAGACGACAACGATGCTACGATGGAGATCAAGGTGTCGCACCGGTGACGATGGTGATCATGATGGTGCTTCGGAGATGGAGATCACAAGCACAAGATGATGATGGCCATATCATATCACTTATATTGATTTCATGTGATGTTTATCTTTTTATGCATCTTATCTTGCTTTGATTGACGGTAGCATTATAAGATGATCTCTCACTAAATTATCAAGAAGTGTTCTCCCTGAGTATGCACCGTTGCCAAAGTTCGTCGTGCCCAGACACCACGTGATGATCGGGTGTGATAAGCTCTACGTCCATCTACAACGGGTGCAAGCAAGTTTTGCACACGCAGAATACTCAGGTTAAACTTGACGAGCCTAGCATATGCAGATATGGCCTCGGAACACGGAGACCGAAAGGTCGAGCGTGAATCATATAGTAGATATGATCAACATAACGATGTTCACCATTGAAAACTACTCCATCTCACGAGATGATCGGACATGGTTTACTTGATATGGATCACGTGATCACTTAGAGGATTAGAGGGATGTCTATCTAAGTGGGAGTTCTTAAGTAATATAATTAATTGAACTTAAATTTATCATGAACTTAGTCCCTGATAGTATCATGCTTGTTTATGTTGATTGTAGATAGATGGCCCGTGCTTTTGTTCCGTTGAATTTTAATGCGTTCCTTGAGAAAGCAAAGTTGAAAGATGATGGTAGCAATTACACGGACTGGGTCCGTAACTTGAGGATTATCCTCATTGCTGCACAGAAGAATTACATCCTGGAAGCACCTCTGGGTGCCAGGCCTGCTGCAGGAGCAACACCAGATGTTATGAATGTTTGGCAGAGCAAAGCTGATGACTACTCGATAGTTCAATGTGCCATGCTTTACGGCTTAGAACCGGGACTTCAACGACGTTTTGAACGTCATGGGGCATATGAGATGTTCTAGGAGTTGAAGTTAAGAAGGGGAACTTCAAGAAGAAGAGCAAGCAAGTTGCTGCTCAAGAGAAGAAACCCAAGTCTGGACCTAAGCCTGAAACTGAGTGCTTCTACTACAAGCAGAATGGTCACTGGAAGCGGAACTGCCCCAAGTATTTGGCGGATAAGAAGGATGGCAAGGTGAACAAAGGTATATGTGATATACATGTTATTGATGTGTACCTTACTAATGCTCGCAGTAGCACCTGGGTATTTGATACTGGTTCTGTTGCTAATAATTGCAACTCGAAACAGGGGCTACGGATTAAGCGAAGATTGGCTAAGGACGAGGTGACGATGCGCGTGGGAAATGGTTCCAAAGTCGATGTGATCGCGGTCGGCACGCTACCTCTACATCTACCTTCGGGATTAGTTTTAGACCTAAATAATTGTTATTTGCTGCCAGCGTTGAGCATGAACATTATATCTGGATCTTGTTTGATGCAAGACGGTTATTCATTTAAATCTGAGAATAATGGTTGTTCTATTTATATGAGTAATATCTTTTATGGTCATGCACCCTTGAAAAATGGTCTATTCTTATTGAATCTCGATAGTAGTGACACACATATTCATAATGTTGAAGCCAAAAGATGCAGAGTTGATAATGATAGTGCAACTTATTTGTGGCACTGCCGTTTAGGTCATATCGGTGTAAAGCGCATGAAGAAACTCCATACTGATGGACTTTTACAACCACTTGATTATCAATCACTTGGTACTTGCGAACCGTGCCTCATGGGCAAGATGACTAAAACGCCGTTCTCCGGTACTATGGAGAGAGCAACAGATTTGTTGGAAATCATACATACTGATGTATGTGGTCCGATGAATATTGAGGCTCGTGGCGGATATCGTTATTTTCTCACCTTCACAGATGATTTAAGCAGATATGGGTATATCTACTTAATGAAACACAAGTCTGAAACATTTGAAAAGTTCAAAGAATTTCAGAGTGAAGTGGAAAATCATCGTAACAAGAAAATAAAGTTTCTATGATCTGATCGTGGAGGAGAATATTTGAGTTACGAGTTTGGTGTACATTTGAAACGATGCGGAATAGTTTCGCAGCTCACGCCACCCGGAACACCACAACGTAATGGTGTGTCCGAACGTCGTAATCGTACTTTACTTGATATGGTACGATCTATGATGTCTCTTACAGATTTACCGCTATCGTTTTGGGGTTATGCTTTAGAGACGGGCGCATTCACGTTAAATAGGGCACCATCGAAATCCGTTGAGACGACGCCTTATGAACTATGGTTTGGCAAGAAACCAAAGTTGTCGTTTCTAAAAGTTTGGGGCTGCGACGCTTATGTGAAAAAGCTTCAACCTGATAAGCTCGAACCCAAATCAGAGAAATGTGTCTTCATAGGATATCCAAAGGAAACTAGTGGATACACCTTCTATCACAAATCTGAAGGCAAGACTTTTGTTGCTAAATTCGGAAACTTTCTAGAGAAGGAGTTTCTCTCGAAAGAAGTGAGTGGGAGGAAAGTAGAACTTGATGAGGTAACTGTACCTGCTCCCTTGTTGGAAAGTAGTTTATCACAGAAACCGGTTTCTGCGACAACTACACCAGTTAGTGAGGAAGTTGATGATCATGATCATGAAACTTCAGATCAAGTTAATACTGAGCCTCGTAGATCAACCAGAGTAAGATCCGCACCAGAGTGGTACGGTAATCCTGTTCTGGAAGTCATGCTACTAGATCATGATGAACCTACGAACTATGAAGAAGCGATGGTGAGCCCAGATTCCGCAAAATGGCTTGAAGCCATGAAATATGAGAAGGGATCCATGTATGAGAGAAAGTGTGGACTTTGGTTGACTTGCCCGATGGTCGGCAAGCAATTGAGAATAAATGGATCTTCAAGAAGAAGACTGACGCTGACGGTAATGTTACTTTCTACAAAGCTCGACTTGTCGCAAAAGGTTTTCGACAAGTTCAAGGGATTGACTATGATGAGACCTTCTCACCCGTAGCGACGCTTAAGTCTGTCCGAATCATGTTAGCAATTGCCGCATTTTATGATTATGAAATTTGGCAGATGGATGTCAAAACTGCATTCCTGAATGGATTTCTGGAAGAAGAGTTGTATATGATGCAACCAGAAGGTTTTATCGATCCAAAGGGAGCTAACAAAGTGTGCAAGCTCCAGCGATCCATTTATGGACTGGTGCAAGCCTCTCGGAGTTGGAATAAATGCTTTGATAGTGTGATCAAGGCATTTGGGTTTGTACAGACTTTTGGAGAAGCATGTATTTACAAGAAAGTGAGTGGGAGCTCTGTAGCATTTCTGATATTATATGTGGATGACATATTACTAATCGGAAATGATATAGAATTTCTGGATAGCATAAAGGGATACTTGAATAAGAGTTTTTCAATGAAAGACCTCGGTGAAGCTGCTTACATATTAGGCATTAAGATCTATAGAGATAGATCAAGACGCTTAATTGGACTTTCACAAAGCACATACCTTGACAAAGTTTTGAAGAAGTTCAAAATGGATCAAGCAAAGAAAGGGTTCTTGCCTGTGTTACAAGGTGTGAAATTGAGTAAGACTCAATGCCCAATCACTACAGAAGATAGAGAGAAAATGAAAGATGTTCCCTATGCTTCATCCATAGGCTCTATCATGTATGCAATGCTGTGTACCAGACCTAATGTGTGCCTTGCTATAAGTCTAGCATGGAGGTACCAAAGTAATCCAGGAGTGGATCACTGGACAGCGGTCCAGAACATCCTGAAGTACCTGAAAAGGACTAAGGATATGTTTCTCGTATATGGAGGTGACAAAGAGCTCATCGTAAACGGTTACGTTGATGCAAGCTTTGACACTGATCCGGACGATTCTAAATCGCAAACCGGATACGTGTTTACATTAAACGGTGGAGCTGTCAGTTGGTGCAGTTCTAAACAAAGCGTCGTGGCGGGATCTACATGTGAAGAGGAGTACATAGCTGCTTCGGAAGCAGCGAACGAAGGAGTCTAGATGAAGTACCTAGTGCATCGGGTCCAATGAAAATCTTTTGTGACAATACTGGTGCAATTGCCTTGGCAAAGGAATCCAGATTTCACAAGAGAACCAAGCACATCAAGAGACGCTTCAATTCCATCCGGGATCTAGTCCAGGTGGGAGACATAGAGATTTGCAAGATACATACAGATCTGAATGTAGCAGACCCGTTGACTAAGCCTCTTCCACGAGCAAAACATGATCAACACCAAGGCTCCATGGGTGTTAGAATCATTACTGTGTAATCTAGATTATTGACTCTAGTGCAAGTGGGAGACTGAAGGAAATATGCCCTAGAGGCAATAATAAAGTTATTATTTATTTCCTTATATCATGATAAATGTTTATTATTCATGCTAGAATTGTATTAACCGGAAACATAATACATGTGTGAATACATAGACAAACAGAGTGTCACTAGTATGCCTCTACTTGACTAGCTCGTTAATCAAAAATGGTTATGTTTCCTAACCATAGACAAAGAGTTGTTATTTGATTAACGAGATCACATCATTAGTTGAGGCAGGTTGGCCCATCACTGGGAGGAAAAGACCAACATGCTCGATGTTGAGGCAGAATTCTGTGTAAACTGGGGAAGAATGTCGTTTTTACTTATTGACTGGGATAAAACAACCAGGCGTACAAGCTGGGGAAGGGGGCATTACGCAGCGGCTCAGGAGCTGGAGCAGGAAACAGGAATTAAGAGCCCAAGAGATGCTTTGCGCGTGCTAGATCTGCTGGTGAGGCCAAGAGGTTATAGTGTCCCCAACTAACTAGAAGACGTACTACGATTCAAGACAACAAATTAGGGTTTAGGATTAGAATTTAGGGTACGTGTGAGGCAACAAGAAGTAGTACAATATAATGTTCAAGGTCTGTAATGCTGTAATGAAGATTGAAAGAAATAAGACTCTACTAGCTAGTACAATAATGTGTACAATAATGTTCTCGACTTCCAATAGAAACTTATCAATTGATTTAATTCAGCTGTACATGTCTTCACGTGCATCAACAGAATTATGCGGCGTTTTTGTATATACCATCCATTCATTTATTCAGGACAAGAAATCTTCAATTATAAATGTACGTAGCTGTATTTGATCAAGCTACTGTATTTTTTTCCGGGCATGAGCAGCAGGCTTCATCTAATTGCTTACAAATGCCTAATAACTTGATGGAATGTATCTATTTCTTAGGCGGGGTACTAAGTACTAGTTTCCTTACTCCTTTCGTTGACTAATCACTCCCAAAGGTGGAGCACATGAGCATCTGCCATTGCTGCAATTTGTAGTGGGAGAATATTTTCTGCAATTCCAGGTTCTAAATGCAAGATAATTGGATGGTGTTGTAGTTCTACTCCCTGAACAGTTCAGATTCTATTACTGTTCACTTGTTGATTTGAGTTGCTCTAAACGCAGAATTTGCCATAATGATCTGATTGACTTGACCCATTCCATTAGCTTAGCACCCGATCGTTTAGTATGTTGCTATTGCTTTCTTCATGACTTATACATGTTCCTATGACTATGAGATTATGCAACTCCCGTTTGCCGGAGGAACACTTTGTGTGCTACCAAACGTCACAACGTAACTGGGTGATTATAAAGGAGCTCTACAGGTGTCTCCAAAGGTATGTTGGGTTGGCGTATTTCGAGATTAGGATTTGTCACTCCGATTGTCGGAGAGGTATCTCTGGGCCCTCTCGGTAATGCACTCACATAAGCCTTGCAAGCATTGCAACTAATGAGTTAGTTGCGAGATGATGTATTACGGAACGAGTAAAGAGACTTGCCGGTAACGAGATTGAACTAGGTATTGGATACCGACGATCGAATCTCGGGCAAGTAACATACCGATGACAAAGGGAACAACGTATGTTGTTATGCGGTCTGACCGATAAAGATCTTCGTAGAATATGTAGGAGCCAATATGGCATCCAGTCCCGCTAATTTGGTTATTTGAACCGGAGATTGTGTCTCAGTCATGTCCTAACATTGTTCTCGAACCGTAGGGTCCGCACGCTTAACGTTACGATTGACAGTTATTATTGAGTTTATGCATTTTGAATGTACTGAAGTTAGTTCGGAGTACGGATGTGATCACGGACATGATGAGGAGTCTCGAAATGTTTCGAGATTAAAGATTGATATATTTGGAACGCTTATATTTCGGACACCGGAAGGGGTTCCGGGTGATTCGGAGAAAACCGAGTGCCGAGGGGTTACCGGAACCCCCCGGCGAAGTAATGGGCCTTATGGGCCTTAGGGGAGAGAGAAGGGCTGCGACCTAGGAGGTGGCACGCCCCCCACATGGGGAGTCCGAATTGGACTAGGGGATGGGGGCGCGGCCCCTCTTTCCCTCCTCCCTCTTCTCTTTCCCCCCTTTAGTTTCCAACTTAATTAGGAAAGGGGAGTCCTACTCCCACTAGGAGTAGGACCCCTCCCCTTGGCCGCGCCCCATAGGCCGGCCGGCCCCCTCCCCCTTGCTCCTTTATATACGGGGGCAGGGGGGCACCCTAGGACACACAAGTTGATCCTTGAGATCGTTCCTTAGCCGTGTGCGGTGCCCCCTGCCACCATATTCCACCTCGATCATATCGTTGTAGTGCTTAGGCGAAGCCCTGCGTCGGTAGAACATCAAGATCGTCACCACGCCGTCGTGCTGACGGAACTCTTCCCCGACGCTATGCTGGATCGGAGCCCGGGGATCGTCATCGAGCTGAACGTGTGCTAAGAACTCGAAGGTGCCGGAGTAACGGTTCTTGGATCGGTCGGATCGGGAAGACGTACGACTACTTCCTCTACGTTGTGTGATCGCTTCCGCAGTCGGGCTGCGTTGGTACGTAGACAACACTCTCCCCTCTCGTTGCGATGCATCACCATGATCTTGCGTGTGCATAGCAAAAATTTGAAATTACTACATTCCCCAACAGAAAAATGGTTTTAAACATTTTTTACGGGGTCTTAGGGGACCCTCAAGGTTAAAAAAAGTTCATTATTTAAAAAAAATGTTCGGTTGGCACTAACATGTTTTATATAGAAAAAAGACATGTTTCGCGGGATTAAAGATTAAGAATCATGAGTTTAGAAGACAAGTTGTGAACTAATTTGAATATATTCAACCTTTTATAAAAACAATATTTAAATTAAGTGCCATGCTATTTCTAGAAAAAGTTTGGTAAGTCAAAATGGAGTACTTCATTAGAGTTCTAAACCTCCACTTGAGTAATTCAAAAAAGGGAGTTAACAAAAAATGTTGGACATGTGGTATTTTTCCTTTGGAATTCTAATTTTGCGAAAGTACATCTTGGGTCTGTTTCTAGAAAACGGTATGGGTGATTTCCAGGAACGGTATAGATTAAAAAATTGCTTAATGACAATCATGTTAAACTCGATGATATTTTTGCTTCTGGTAAAAGTGAATGTTTCTTCTTTAAGCTACTGTTGGTGGTGATTAGATAGCGGTAATGACTATGATGATTAAATAGTGATAATGACGACTACGATGTTTTTTAGCTAGCTAGCTAGAGTATATATATATATATGTTGATGATATGATGCAAGAGTTTTTATATTAATATGATGACGATGATGAGTTATTATATCATTTAATGAAAGAAACCACAGATTAGTTTCAGCTGGATGGATCCTACCTAAGTGATCAAGTATATATATATGCCATATCCATATATATTAAACTTGATCACCTAATTAGGTGATCAAGTATAATATCGATATGGCATATATATACTTGATCACTTAGCTAGCTAGATCCTCCAGTCGAAACTAATCCGCGGTACTTCCACCTAATGATTTAACAACTCATTTATAAGGTAACAATTCACCAAATTAAATTGAAAACACAAAATTAAAAGCAAAAATTAAAAAAATGCCCAAACATTCCTACGCGCACACGGGCCCTGGCTCGGTGCCACGTGTTTGCACTTTAGCGCCAGTTCGTGACGAACCGGTATAAAGGGGGGACCCTTTAGTCCCCACTCTCTTTAGTGCCGGTTGAATGAAGCCGGCACTAAAGGCCGTTTTGCACTAGGTGTTATTTAGTGTTTGTGAAATGTGCTTTTATATTGTTGAAAATATCCTATAATAAGTGTTGATATCCTCATTTAGTGTTTTTTAAGTGTTGAAATATCTCTTCTATAAATGTCTTACTTAAGTGTTGAACTTTTTGGTTGGAACAAAACCACGCCTCACCGGCGGACTCATATTTTGCTAGAACAAGTGAATTTTTTGCTGGAACCAGGTAGTTCATTTTGCTACATCGAATTTGTTTTGAGTTGTGCTATATGGATTTTTGTTGCTCATTCTTTTGCCTGGAACCACTTTCTTTTTTTGCTGAACCTTCTTTAAGATTTGCTGGCAATCGAGGGGGATGGTAGTGCGTGGCCACTGTGATTTTTTTTCTTGCATTCAAATCTTTTCCTAGAACCACTCCGTCTTTTTTGCTACTAGCAGCTTTGTGTTGTGCTGGAACAACCGGACATTTTGTACTACCGTTTTTGTGAGTTTTGCCTGGGAACAACGAATTTTTGTTACCCACCATTTGTTTTTCTTGCTGAACTAGTGTCTTTTTTCGCTACCACCGGCTCGGCTGGCGAGTGACACCGTGGGGCGCATTAGTTGCAACCGGAGGGAAGGCAACACCGGCGAGGACTGCTGTTTTGCAGCCGGCACCGAGAAGGAGCACCCATGGATGGAACTGCGAGGTGGGGGCAACAAAAGCTTCTATGGGTCAACGACCTATTTTTCTTTTGCGTTTTTTTTCAACGGAGAGCATCGAGGGGCGGGCTAACAGGCAAGGACGGACGCACGCCCGCGCGCGCGGGGGTCAGGGGAAGGGAAGAGAGTACGGTCGCCCATGGATTTCCCCTGTGTTGACCACATCGACGACGAGGAGGGAAGAAGAAGATGCGCGGTGACAGTTGTGCACATGTTGTATCGGGCGGCCCGACGGGCCCAAATTTTGGGGCGGTGTGGGCCGGCGGCGCCCAACACGCCCTTTTTTCCTGTGGCAAGCATTGATACGACGGGTCATGTCTCCATTCACCTCAGTGTGGTGTGGGCACTGTGGGCATTGCTTCGATCCAGCGCGTGTGTAGCGTGGTGAAAATCCGGAGTCGAAAAACGGATTGGTGGAGTGGGTGGTACTAAGAAAAGATTCCCTTGGTTTAGTATACCCCTCCGTTTTTATTTACTCTGCCATATTAGCTTTGGTCAAAGTCAAGCTTTGCAAACTTTGACAAAGTTTATAGACAAAAATATTAATGTATACAATAACAAATCAATACCATTAGATTCATTGTTGAATGTACTTCCACATCATATAGATTTTTTTATGGTAAACATTAAAATTCTTTTCTATATATTACAAAGTTTGACTTCAGTCAACTCTAATATGCGGAGTAAATAAAAACGGAATTGTTGAAGTAAACACTGAATTAGAGTGAAAATCAATCGTGCTAGCTATTAAAACGGATGACCTCAACATCTGAAGGAGAAGAGTCATAAACTTACTGAACATTTCTAACCTCTCAGCTTTACCCATGTTCTTGTGCGTAGATCTGACAGGCGCATTGCGCAGGAGGAGATGTGGAGCTGCGTGTGTCCGGCGAGTGAAGGGCTGAGCGGCCGGCAACGGGTTCCCTCGCTGGCAGGGCAGGTTTGCGTTCTCGGCAGTAGCAGAGGTTTCTGCGGTGTCGGCGTGCAGCCTACGCGTGGCCTTCCATCAATCTCTTTCAGCTTCACCTTCCAGCCGTATCCGGTGTTCGTCTTCAGCGTGATGGTCCTCGATCGGGACAGTGCTAATGAAGCCACGGAAGCCGGTGGAAATTGGCATTCATGATCACCTTGGAGAAATGCGATGGGCCAACATCGTCTTGGAAGTGGCCAACCTTCATTGGTCTACCCCTCTGCCTATTGGATGAAGCTTGCAAATCCCCCTCCTCAAGGCACTGCAAAAGAAAGCAGATAATTAAAACATGCCTCATAACACACCAGGGATCATGCATAGCACTCAAGAGATGATCCCTTAGTACCACGGATCATGCATAGCATATTATCTGATCAAGCACAACACGAGCTAGGTACTAAAGGCGATACCTTGATCACAAGGTGGCATAAAATTTAATCATAGGCCTATGCAAAAATGGTAAATAAAAATCAAAGCCTCATATGAGAAGCACACACAGATCGGGGAGATGACTCTATACTAACCAAAACAATTCAGAACAATCTTCTGAATGGCATCGGGTAGTACAAGATCGTCCCCCCGAAAGACATGGTGCTAAAGAATTGAATCATCGGCAAAATTCAGGGAGGGTGCGCAAACACAAGTAGCCGAGAATTAAAACATGCCTCGTAAACCCACAAATTGCGAGACGATAACGCAATAGTACCAAGGGAAGTGTAGGATAAATTTCTTCCCACAATCCACAAGGTACTGTGGAATCATCGTTCACAGTAGTTGAAAGGGACTCAGTGTTACTGAACCAAGTTAGTGTTGGGGAACGTAGTAATTTCAAAATTTTCCTACGCACACGCAAGATCATGGTGATGCATAGCAACGAGAGGGGAGAGTGTTGTCTACGTACCCTCGTAGACCGCGAAGCGGAAGCGTTGACCACAACGTAGAGGAAGTAGTCGTATGTCTTCCCGTCCAGACCGATCCAAGCACCGTTACTCCGGCACCTCCGAGTTTTTAGCACACGTTCAACTCGAGGACGCTCCCCGGGCTCCGATCCAGCAAAGCTTCGGGGATGAGTTCCGTCAGCATGACGGCGTGGTGACGATCTTGATGATTCTACCGACGCAGGGCTTCGCCTAAGCACCGCAACGTATGACCGAGGTGGAATATGGTGGAGGGGGGCACCGCACACGGCTAAGGAACGATCACGAGGATCAACTTGTGTGTTCTAGGGTGCCCCCCTGCCCCCGTATATAAAGGAGGCAAGGGGAGGGGGAGGCCGGCCAAGGAGGGGCGCGCCAGGGGGGAGTCCTACTCCCGGACTCCCACCGGGAGTAGGACTCCCTTCTTTCCTAGTTGGAGAAGGAGAAGGGGGGAAAGAGGAGGAAGAGGGGAAGGAAAGGGGGGGCGCCGCCCCCTTCCCTTGTCCTATTCGGACTAGGAAGGGGAGGGGCGCGCGGCCACCTCCTGCCTCCTTCTTTCTTCTCCCTCAAGGCCCATGTACGCCCGATAACCCCCCCCCCCCGGGTTCCGGTAACCCCCCGGTACTCCGGTAAAATGCCGATTTCACCCGGAACGATTCTGATGTCCAAATATAGGCTTCCAATATATCGATCTTTATGTCTCGACCATTTCGAGACTCCTCGTCATGTCCGTGATCACATCCGGGACTCCGAACAACCTTCGGTACATCAAAATGCATAAACTCATAATAACTGTCATCGTAACGTTAAGCGTGCGGACCCTACGGTTCGAGAACAATGTAGACATGACCGAGACACGTGTCCGGTCAATAACCAATAGCGGGACCTGGATGCCCATATTGGCTCCTACATATTCTATGAAGATCTTTATCGGTCAGACCGCATAACAACATACGTTGTTCCCTTTGTCATCGGTATGTTACTTGCCCGAGATTCGATCGTCGGTATCCAATACCTAGTTCAATCTCGTTACCGGCAAGTCTCTTTACTCGTTCTGTAATACATATCTCGCAACTAAATCATTAGTTGCAATGCTTGCAAGGCTTATGTGATGTGCATTACCGAGAGGGCCCAGAGATACCTCTCCGACAATCGGAGTGACAAATCCTAATCTCGAAATACGCCAACCCAACATGTACCTTTGGAGACACTTGTAGAGCTCCTTTATAATCACCCAGTTACGTTGTGACGTTTGGTAGCACACAAAGTGTTCCTACGGTAAACGGGAGTTGCATAATCTCATAGTCGATAGGAACATGTATAAGTCATGAAGAAAAGCAATAGCAACATACTAAACGATCGGGTGCTAAGCTAATGAAATCGGTCATGTGATGCGAGATCATCTCAACTAATGATGTGATCTCGTTAATCAAATAACAACTCTTTGTCTATGGTTAGGAAACATAACCATTTTTGATTAACGAGCTAGTCAAGTAGAGGCATACTAGTGACACTCTGTTTGTCTATGTATTCACACATGTATTATGTTTCCGGTTAATACAATTCTAGCATGAATAATAAACATTTATCATGATATAAGGAAATAAATAATAACTTTATTATTGCCTCTAGGGCACATTTCCTTCAGTCTCCCACTTGCACTAGAGTCAATAATCTAGATTACACAGTAATGATTCTAACACCCATGGAGCCTTGGTGTTGATCATGTTTTGCTCGTGGAAGAGGCTTAGTCAACGGGTCTGCTACATTCAGATCTGTATGTATCTTGCAAATCTCTATGTCTCCCACCTGGACTAGATCCCGGATGGAATTGAAGCGTCTCTTGATGTGCTTGGTTCTCTTGTGAAATCTGGATTCCTTTGCCAAGGCAATTGCACCAGTATTGTCACAAAAGATTTTCATTGGACCCGATGCACTAGGTACTTCATCTAGACTCCTTCGTTCGCTGCTTCCGAAGCAGCTATGTACTCCTCTTCACATGTAGATCCCGCCACGACGCTTTGTTTAGAACTGCACCAACTGACAGCTCCACCGTTTAATGTAAACACGTATCCGGTTTGCGATTTAGAATCGTCCGGATCAGTGTCAAAGCTTGCATCAACGTAACCGTTTACGATGAGCTCTTTGTCACCTCCATATACGAGAAACATATCCTTAGTCCTTTTCAGGTACTTCAGGATGTTCTGGACCGCTGTCCAGTGATCCACTCCTGGATTACTTTGGTACCTCCATGCTAGACTTATAGCAAGGCACACATTAGGTCTGGTACACAGCATTGCATACATGATAGAGCCTATGGATGAAGCATAGGGAACATCTTTCATTTTCTCTCTATCTTCTGTAGTGATTGGGCATTGAGTCTTACTCAATTTCACACCTTGTAACACAGGCAAGAACCCTTTCTTTGCTTGATCCATTTTGAACTTCTTCAAAACTTTGTCAAGGTATGTGCTTTGTGAAAGTCCAATTAAGCGTCTTGATCTATCTCTATAGATCTTAATGCCTAATATGTAAGCAGCTTCACCGAGGTCTTTCATTGAAAAACTCTTATTCAAGTATCCCTTTATGCTATCCAGAAATTCTATATCATTTCCGATTAGTAATATGTCATCCACATATAATATCAGAAATGCTACAGAGCTCCCACTCACTTTCTTGTAAATACATGCTTCTCCAAAAGTCTGTACAAACCCAAATGCCTTGATCACACTATCAAAGCATTTATTCCAACTCCGAGAGGCTTGCACCAGTCCATAAATGGATCGCTGGAGCTTGCACACTTTGTTAGCTCCCTTTGGATCGATAAAACCTTCTGGTTGCATCATATACAACTCTTCTTCCAGAAATCCATTCAGGAATGCAGTTTTGACATCCATCTGCCAAATTTCATAATCATAAAATGCGGCAATTGCTAACATGATTCGGACAGACTTAAGCGTCGCTACGGGTGAGAAGGTCTCATCATAGTCAATCCCTTGAACTTGTCGAAAACCTTTTGCGACAAGTCGAGCTTTGTAGAAAGTAACATTACCGTCAGCGTCAGTCTTCTTCTTGAAGATCCATTTATTCTCAATTGCTTGCCGACCATCGGGCAAGTCAACCAAAGTCCACACTTTCTCTCATACATGGATCCCTTCTCATATTTCATGGCTTCAAGCCATTTTGCGGAATCTGGGCTCACCATCGCTTCTTCATAGTTCGTAGGTTCATCATGATCTAGTAGCATGACTTCCAGAACAGGATTACCGTACCACTCTGGTGCGGATCTTACTCTGGTTGATCTACGAGGCTCAGTATTAACTTGATCTGAAGTTTCATGATCATGATCATCAACTTCCTCACTAACTGGTGTAGTTGTCGCAGAAACCGGTTTCTGTGATAAACTACTTTCCAACAAGGGAGCAGGTACAGTTACCTCATCAAGTTCTACTTTCCTCCCACTCACTTCTTTCGAGAGAAACTCCTTCTCTAGAAAGTTTCCGAATTTAGCAACAAAAGTCTTGCCTTCAGATTTGTGATAGAAGGTGTATCCACTAGTTTCCTTTGGATATCCTATGAAGACACATTTCTCTGATTTGGGTTCGAGCTTATCAGGTTGAAGCTTTTTCACATAAGCGTCGCAGCCCCAAACTTTTAGAAACGACAACTTTGGTTTCTTGCCAAACCATAGTTCATAAGGCGTCGTCTCAACGGATTTCGATGGTGCCCTATTTAACGTGAATGCGCCCGTCTCTAAAGCATAACCCCAAAACGATAGCGGTAAATCTGTAAGAGACATCATAGATCGTACCATATCAAGTAAAGTACGATTACGACGTTCGGACACACCATTACGTTGTGGTGTTCCGGGTGGCGTGAGCTGCGAAACTATTCCGCATCGTTTCAAATGTACACCAAACTCGTAACTCAAATATTCTCCTCCACGATCAGATCATAGAAACTTTATTTTCTTGTTACGATGATTTTCCACTTCACTCTGAAATTCTTTGAACTTTTCAAATGTTTCAGACTTGTGTTTCATTAAGTAGATATACCCATATCTGCTTAAATCATCTGTGAAGGTGAGAAAATAACGATATCCGCCATGAGCCTCAACATTCATTGGACCACATACATCTGTATGTATGATTTCCAACAAATCTGTTGCTCTCTCCATAGTACCGGAGAACGGCGTTTTAGTCATCTTGCCCATGAGGCACGGTTCGCAAGTACCAAGTGATTGATAATCAAGTGGTTGTAAAAGTCCATCAGTATGGAGTTTCTTCATGCGCTTTACACCGATATGACCTAAACGGCAGTGCCACAAATAAGTTGCACTATCATTATCAACTCTGCATCTTTTGGCTTCAACATTATGAATATGTGTGTCACTACTATCGAGATTCAATAAGAATAGACCATTTTTCAAGGGTGCATGACCATAAAAGATATTACTCATATAAATAGAACAACCATTATTCTCAGATTTAAATGAATAACCGTCTTGCATCAAACAAGATCCAGATATAATGTTCATGCTCAACGCTGGCAGCAAATAACAATTATTTAGGTCTAAAACTAATCCCGAAGGTAGATGTAGAGGTAGCGTGCCGACCGCGATCACATCGACTTTGGAACCATTTCCCACGCGCATCGTCACCTCGTCCTTAGCCAATCTTCGCTTAATCCGTAGCCCCTGTTTCGAGTTGCAATTATTAGCAACAGAACCAGTATCAAATACCCAGGTGCTACTGCGAGCATTAGTAAGGTACACATCAATAACATGTATATCACATATACCTTTGTTCACCTTGCCATCCTTCTTATCCGCCAAATACTTGGGGCAGTTCCGCTTCCAGTGACCATTCTGCTTGTAGTAGAAGCACTCAGTTTCAGGCTTAGGTCCAGACTTGGGTTTCTTCTCTTGAGCAGCAACTTGCTTGCTCTTCTTCTTGAAGTTCCCCTTCTTAACTTCAACTCCTAGAACATCTCATATGCCCCATGACGTTCAAAACGTCGTTGAAGTCCCGGTTCTAAGCCGTAAAGCATGGCACATTGAACTATCGAGTAGTCATCAGCTTTGCTCTGCCAAACATTCATAACATCTGGTGTTGCTCCTGCAGCAGGCCTGGCACCCAGAGGTGCTTCCAGGATGTAATTCTTCTGTGCAGCAATGAGGATAATCCTCAAGTTACGGACCCAGTCCGTGTAATTGCTACCATCATCTTTCAACTTTGCTTTCTCAAGGAACGCATTAAAATTCAACGGAACAAAAGCACGGGCCATCTATCTACAATCAACATAAACAAGCATGATACTATCAGGGACTAAGTTCATGATAAATTTAAGTTCAATTAATTATATTACTTAAGAACTCCCACTTAGATAGACATCCCTCTAATCCTCTAAGTGATCACGTGATCCATATCAAGTAAACCATGTCCGATCATCTCGTGAGATGGAGTAGTTTCAATGGTGAACATCACTATGTTGATCATATCTACTATATGATTCACGCTCGACCTTTCGGTCTCTGTGTTCCGAGGCCATATCTGGATATGCTTGGCTCGTCAAGTATAACCTGAGTATTCCGCGTGTGCAACTGTTTTGCACCCGTTGTATTTGAACGTAGAGCATATGACGCCTGATCATCACGTGGTGTCTCAGCATGAAGAACTTTCGCAACGGTGCATACTCAGGGAGAACACTTCTTGATAATTAGTGAGAGATCATCTTAAAATGCTACCGTCAATCAAAGCAAGATAAGATGCATAAAAGATAAACATCACATGCAATCAATATAAGTGATATGATATGGCCATCATCATCTTGTGCTTGTGATCTCCATCTTCGAAGCACCATCATGATCACCATCGTCACCTACGCAACACCTTGATCTCCATCGTAGCATCGTTGTCGTCTCGCCAATCTTATGCTTCCACGACTATCACTACCGTTTAGTGATAAAGTAAAGCATTACAGCGCGATTGCATTGCATACAATAAAGTGACAACCATATGGCTCCTGCCAGTTGCCGATAACTCGGTTACAAAACATGATCATCCCATACAATAAAATTTAGCATCATGTCTTGACCATATCACATCACAACATGCCCTGCAAAAACAAGTTAGACGTCCTCTACTTTGTTGTTGCAAGTTTTATGTGGCTGCTACGGGCTTAGCAAGAACCGTTCTTACCTACGCATCAAAACCACAATGATAGTTTGTCAAGTTGGTGTTGTTTTAACCTTCGCAAGGACCGGGCGTAGCCACACTCGGTTCAACTAAAGTTGGAGAAACTGACACCCGCCAGCCACCTGTGTGCAAAGCATGTCGGTAGAACCAGTATCGCGTAAGCGTACACGTAATGTCGGTCCGGGCGGCTTCATCCAACAATACCGCCGAACCAAAGTATGACATGCTGGTAAGCAGTATGACTTATATCGCCCACAACTCACTTGTGTTCTACTCGTGCATAACATCAACGCATAAAACCTAGGCTCGGATGCCACTGTTGGGGAACGTAGTAATTTCAAAAAAATTCCTACGCACACGCAAGATCATGGTGATGCATAGCAACGAGAGGGGAGAGTGTTGTCTACGTACCCTCATATACCGAAAGCGGAAGCGTTAGCACAACGTGGTTGATGTAGTCGTACGTCTTCACGGCCCGACCGATCAAGCACCGAAACTACGGCACCTCCGAGTTCTAGCACACGTTCAGCTTGATGACGATCCCCGGACTCCGATCCAGCAGAATGTCGGGGAAGAGTTCCGTCAGCACGACGGCGTGGTGACTGAAAGTGCGTTATATCGACTAGAGGGGGGGTGAATAGGCGATTTTTATGAAAGTCTTCAAAACGTGGAAGTTATGAAGACAAACGATAGAAATAAACCTATTACCCTGCAGCAGAAGGTAGACTACACGAGGCAAGCCATAGTCAAGTATTCAATAGAGTGAAAGCACAATGACTAAGAGCATCAATGTAGTAAGGATCAGGTAGGAAGATATTATGAAGCCAAATAGAACACGCAGTCACTCAGTGAAGATAACAGATAGTGCAATCATACAATGTCTTCACAAGGAGTAACAGTACGTAAAGAGAAGGTAAGGATGAAACCAGTGACTTGTTGAAGACAATGATGTGTTGGACCAGTTCCAGTTGCTGTGACAACTGTACGTCTGGTTAGGGCGGCTAGGTATTTAAACCTGAGGACACACGGTCCCGGACACCCAGTCCTGAACACGCAGCTCAGGACACCCAGTCCTCACCGTATTCCCCTTGAGCCGAGGTCACACAGACCTCGCCCAATCACTCTGGTAAGTCTTCAAGGTAGACTCCCAAACCTTCACAGACTTCATTCACCGGCGATCCACAATGTCTCTTGGATGCTCAGAACGCTACGCCTAACCGGCTGGAGGATGCACAGTCCTCAAGTGTAATAATTCTTCAGATCACACAGACAAGAAGACTTAAGTGATGCCTAATTCTCTTTGGCTCTGGGTGGTTAGGGCTTTATCCTCGCAAGGAATTCTCTCTCAAATGCTTCGAGGTGGGTTGCTCTCAAACGACAAAAGCCGTACACTAACTCTGAGCAGCCAACCGTTTATGGTTGTAGGGGGTGGGCTATTTATAGCCACTAGGCAACCCGACCTGATTTGTCCGAAATGACCCTGGGTCACTAAGGAACTGACACGTGTTCCAACGGTCAGATTTCAAACTCACACGGCAACTTTACTTGGGCTACAAGCAAAGCTGACTTGTCCGACTCTGGTCAAGATTCGCTCTCATAGTCTTCACTCGAAGACATAGGTTTTGTTTAAGCATCACTTCAGTCATTCTGAATGGTTCTCTTGGACCCCACTTAACAGTACGGTGGTTCCTATGACTCAACAAAGAAGAAAAGGAACTACGAAAGATCTAAGTCTTCGAGATCCATAGGCTTCATGCGATGTCTTCTCTTGTCATAGTCTTCAATGTGAATGTCTTCATATACCACCTTTGACTTCAATGTCTTCATACATTTTTAGGGGTCATCTCTGGTAGGAAAACCGAATCAATGAGGGACTTCTACCTGTGTTATCCTGCAATTCTCACAAACACATTAGTCCCTCAACTAGGTTTGTCGTCAATACTCCAAAACCAACTAGGGGTGGCACTAGATGCACTTACAATCTCCCCCTTTTTGGTGATTGATGACAAACTAGTTGAAGTTTTCAACGGGGAATATAATATGTGAAATTGTAAAGGATAAAGAATTGTCTTCATAAGTTGCAAGGGCTCCCCCTGAAGATGTGCATATAAGTAGTTTGCTTTTGGAATGCAAATGCACATGGCAGGTTGTGCTTGTGGAGATCCTCTTCAACTTATGATGACAATCCACTATGCATGTAAAGGGTATGTGAAGATAATGACATGCATAATGGAAAATTGACGTCTGCAAAATGATCTAAGTGCGGAATTTATCATCGCACATGCGAAATTTATCATCGCATCACAAGGTGGCAAATAAGTAGCAGACAACCATCGAGTTTTAAGTGTTACAACTCAAAGAACCAAATGTATCAAAACGAGAGTCGTAAACACGAAGCAAAATATAAAGCACCCGCCCATATGGACCCGCTTGAAGACTATCAAACTCATATGCTTCTCCCCCTTTTGTCAGTAAGGACCAAAATGGTTTGAAGACATAGAGCATCTACTCGTGACCATGAAGAGTAGGTGAAGCAGCAGGGTCGTTGGTGGTGTTTGGCGGTGCAGAAGAGCTTGGAGCAGAGTTGAAGCATGCTAAAGGAGGTGGTGGTGAAGTAGCATCGTCTTCATCCTCGATCACTCTGGCATTCACAGTTGTGGCAGAGGAAGAGAACTCTGAGTCTTCAAGAGATGGAGTTCGTCGCAGCACTGCCCTTCGAGGAGGTGTGGAGTCAAACTTGAAGCGCTCAGAGAAACCATCCTCTTGAAGATCATCTTCAGAACACATCAGTGTCAGCCCTTTCCATGTGCGGCGAGAGGTTTCATGGGCAACAAAAGCATTCTTGGTGGCAAGATTGCGAATGCGATTAACATCCACCAAGAGGCTTTGCATTTGACGCTTCAGCCAGTCATGATGCCTATCCTGTTTCTGATGAAGAGCCACAAGAAGCTCTCGGTCATTGAGAACACGAGTGCGCTTCTTGGGTCGTGGAGCAGTTGTACTGTCAGTGGCTTCAGTGAGAGCAGGATGCAGTGCACGTGTAGTGCCAGCCAAAGGATACACACGAGCGACTGCTTCAACTCCTTCAATGTTCTGAGAAAAACTCTGATGCTCTGCATTCTGAAGACTTAGAGGTTCCTTGGCAGGCTCAGGATAGATGGCTTCAATAGACATATCCACATCAGGCAGAAAAATCCGATGATTGTGAGCAGATGGCTGATATGAGATAGTGGAGTGAAGTTTGATCAGCCGCATGACCCATGGGGCGTAGAACTTCAAGCCAAACAGATCAGAGCCTGATGCAGCAAGTTGGCGAATGAAGAAGTCCTGGGCATTGAAGCATTTTCCATGAAGAATATAGAAGACCAAAGTCTTCATTGCACCTTCAAGCTTGGCATGTGGAGAGTGCCCTTTGATGGGCCAGAGAGTTCGCCTTATGATGTGGTAAATAGTCCTTGGCAGATACTCTAGGTCTTCAACAAAGAACTCTTTGGGATATGCAGCATCTTGGGGTAATGGCTTCATCATACTGAGCATCTGACTCATGTTAGGTTTAGGCTTCTGAAAGATGCTCTCCACAGCTTCACTGTGAAGTTGACAGCCAGATTCGTAGAGATCGACGGGAGTGGGCAGACCAGTGAGCTCAATGATGTCAAAGGCTTTGGCTTCATGATGAACGTTTCCTGTCATCCACTCCAGGACCCAAGTCTTCGGATCTCTGTTATACCCGCGGATGTGAAGTGTGGCATAGAATTGGAGCAGCAACTCTTCATTCCAATGCTTTTGGTCAGTGACGAATAGCAGCAATCCAACTTGTTTGAAGCAATCCAGAGCTTCTTCCAGACAGGGCAGACCAGCTATAGCTTCAATGTCAAGACGCTTGTGTGGGAAGATGCGACCTTGATTGTAGAGAATGCAGGAGTAATAGCTTCGCTGCGGATAGCTCCAGAACCGATCAGATAATATTCTTTCCCTTGAGTAGGGATTCCTGGAGCTATTGAAGAATGTGTTGTCTGCTCTGAAGCCATGGATATTGAAGGATCCAGGTGCTGATGCAGGACCTGGGAACCTGGGCAATCTTGGGATTGGCTTCTATACCTGAGGCCTGTGCTCAACATGATAGTCGAACTGGGGACCGGCAGCAGGTGCAGGAACAGAAGTAGTGGGATCAGTGGCTTCGCTGACTTCTGATGCTTTTGTTGGGGAGGGCTCCACATTAGCTTCAGCCATGACAATGTCAGTGGCTTCATTGGTGGTGGTGATGGTAGCCTCAAGATTTTCAACCTCCACTTGACGAGCTGGGGGGTCGGTCACAATCACGTTCTCCTCGAGAACCACTTCTTGGTGGGGCAGGGGAGTAGCAGCTTGTGGGACTTCTTCTTCATCGGCTGATGTAGCCGGAATGTCTTCAGCAGTTGCAGCTTCAGACGCAGAGACTGGAGGCCTAGGTCCTTTGCGAAGCCTGCGCAACGCAGGCGACGCCTGTGTAGCTGGAGTTGGCTGGGCCTCAAAGTCTTCTTCCTCTTGTGGGCGATCAGCCCATGAAGCATCCTGAGCGATTGGCGTCAGAGGACGACCAATGCTGATGAGTTCGCTGTGCTCGAGCTGAGGAAGGACTGCACCATCTTCTACATGGTCATGGTGACCAATGTCTTCAGCAGCGATGTGATCAGCTGCTGGAAAGTCTTCAGCTTTATGAGCCTCTGTGAAAGTAGGCTCATGGATTGTCAGTTGACGTTCAGCGTCAGGACGAACCATGGAAATGGGTTCAACAATCAAAGGCTCTGTGGGAGCAGCCCGTTCTTTCTTGGTCTTCCTCTTCTTCTTGGAGGGGGCAGTAGGAGAGGCTTCAGGATGTTTCCTCTTCCTGGCTTCAGCCTCAGCAGTCCTCGTCTTCTTGAGCTCTGAAGCGGTTGACCGGCTTTTTGGCTTCGAGCCAGTCATTCTAGTTGGGAAGACTATGGGATCTGCTTCCTGCCTTGGTGCGTCAGGTTCAGCCGTAGCGGGCTTCTTCTTCTTCTTTGCGGCCATCCTGGGGTCGATGCCAGGACGCCCAAGGGCCTTGTGCTTCTCAGCCTCATTGTAGGCTTGCACACATCTGTCAGCCAGAACCTTCATGCGTTCACGAGAACCCTGAGCTTCTGCACGTTTCTTGAGAAAGGCTTCTTTGAGCTCGTGCAGCATAATCTTGAAGTTCTTCACCTCTTGCACGCTGAGCTTGGCCATATGATTCTTGAACTGAGCCGTTTCATAGTCAATCTTTTGCTTCAGTTCAACAATGCGCTGGGCAATAGCTAACTCTGAAGCAATGGCGCCATGGAAGGCGACACTGAAGCCAATGGGTAGTTGCAGATCTTCGAAGCTGATGTTTGGCGTGTCAAACCATTCATTAATGAAGTTGTGGATGATTGTTACATCAAAGAGAGGCAGATCGTTGAAGATTTCTGCTCCTTCTTTGCTCTTGATGAGTTGCTCAAGAGCGTCATCTGCAAGATCTTCATCACTTGACAGGTCAATGGCATCATTGCGCAGAATGGCAGCAGCTGTTAGCTCTTGGCCGGTGTGTGGCAGAGGCATCTTGACCTTCTGGGGCTTGGAGATGCGTGACAAATCTTCAGACTGCACACTGTCTTCAGGAGGTGCAATTGCCAGTGGCTTCTCCCGTAAGAGTTTTGGAGCAGAGGCAGGCTTTGAAGCTTTTGGCTGCTTCAGCTTCTTTGGCTTCGGCGCTGCAGGCGCTTCATCTGATTCAGCGTCATCTGTAGGCTCATTCACGGCTGTCCCTTGAACCAAGATATGAGTGATGAGACCTTCAAGGTTGTAGAAAGGACCGACGACATTGGGTTCTGCATCACGTGTGCTGTCAGCCCTTGGAGCAGAAGGACCAGGGTTGAAGTCTAGTCCCAATGTCTTCTTGTTCTGCTTTGCTGAGTTCTGGGCAAACTGGAAGTTGCACTTGAACAGAATGTCGTCACGACACCATAACAATGATGATGGGTCAGCATCCGCAGGCTGTGGTCCACGGACCATGCAGGGATAGAAGCCTTGTTCAATGGCTTCATCTCTGGTCCTGGGTTGAAGATTTTTGTAGAGGATGTCTCCCCACGGTCGCTTGATGGCATTCTTTTCAGCATATTCCTTGGTCACAAATCTGTACTTGAACCACTGTTCTGCCCAATAGCGTCGAATCCATTGGATTCGTGTCTTGCGCTGATTGTAATCCTCTTCAGGATCTGTCTTGTACACCACTGAGAGGTCATCGGGCAGATCTCTTGATGTTTCTCCTCGACGCTTTCTGCCACCCTTCCTTGCTGATTTTTCTGAAGCCATGAACCTTAATCTGAAAGGCTTCAATACGTTCAGAGGCTTCAAAGGTTTTCGCTGGCTGGACAAACAGGAACTGGCTTCGGGAGAATTTATGTGATGCTGTAAGAATTCTGCAAATGAATGCAGACTATGAGAACCAAAGGATTCTTCCACGGACATGTACCTGTGACAGCATTAACGTGCGCGGGAAGGGGAAGAGGTCATATGCATTCTCAGAAGATTTTGAAGATAAATCAGTTTAGAAGACATTGACCTCATCGTGCGAAGACATTCACTCATAGATAAGGAGTTGGTTCCAGATTTGTACGAATCCACGGATCAGTACAAGTGAGGAATCTAAATACTTTGTGAAGCATAAGTGAATATACTAGGCATGTTATGAGATGTAGTATGAAAGAGATCCATCTTGTGTGAATAGAAACTGCTTGTGGTAGAAAGTGATAAAGCTATAGGATCAAAGAGGGCCGTAAAAAGGAGGTTTTATTTACCACACGAAGAACTGCTAGACGGAGTGGAAGAGGAGGCCGAGCAGTTCGATCTTCCGTGCCCTAACTTGGCGACTGAGGACACCTACGGCGACTGCGGAGAGGACGATGTCCGCGGTCGGCGTGAAGACAGCGTCGGAGAGGTTGCGGCAGCGAAGCGCTTCGTCGCCGGCGTCGTCGAGTGCTAGCGGTGGCGCTAGGGTTCGTGCGAGAGTGGAAGAAGAGATAATGATTGTGGTGAGGCGTGTATTTATAGGTACAGGGGTGGCACTGCGTTATTACACAGGTGCCTCTGGCGATTCACATCTGATGGGCACGTGGCCGTCATGCAGCATATCGGGGGTTGTTCCATGTCCCATGCACGCCTGGATTGTCGGGTGGTCGTTCCCACTTCTCCGGGTTTCAGGTGAAGGAATGAGCATTGAAAACGGACTTAATGGTTGTCTGTGTATCTTCTGCTGACAAGGACGCATAGAAGACATTCGACAGTTTCAATAGAATGCATATGATTTGGAGAGATAGAGTTTGAGATAGAAAGCATCGAGAGGTTAGGGTCCGATCGCATTCACTTAGTTCAAAAGATTCAACAAGAAGACATAGCTATAAGTGAATGCTGTAGAAGACAGAACACTAGTATATGTATATATATAATCAACATAGTGAAGATAATCATGAAGACATGTTGAGATTGAAGCCAAACCAAATGTGAAGACATAGCTAATGTAACACCATGAGTGAAGCACTTCAAACAGAAAGTTTGGTGGTGGCGTTACCCACCGTATAGGAAGTATTAGACCTAGACACGGCGCACAATTATCGTGGCGCTCCGAAGTCAAATTCCACATTAATGTATTCACACTTAGAATGTATGTCTTCATTGATTGAAGATATACTTTTCTTCGTGTGTTGCACATCTAAGTCATCAATATGCATAACTGTTAGGATGTGTGCCTAATCACAGGACATTTGAGGATTCGAAGATATTTAGCTCACACCGTAACTTGCAAAATCTCTTCTCATCCAAGGGCTTGGTGAAGATATCTGCCAATTGCTCTTCAGTGTTGACGTGTATGATATCAATATCTTCCTTCACAACATGATCTCTGAGAAAGTGATGACGAATTTCAATGTGCTTTGTCTTCGAGTGCTGAACTGGGTTGTTGGCAATCTTGATGGCGCTTTCGTTGTCGCAGTAGAGTGGCACTTGCTTCAGATGAATGCGATAGTCCTTGAGTGTTTGCTTCATCCACAGAAGCTGAGCGCAGCAAGATCCAGCAGTAATGTATTCAGATTCAGCAGTGGAGAGAGATACACAGTTCTGCTTCTTTGAAGACCGACAGACAAGTGATCGTCCCAGAAAATGACATGTGCCTGATGTAGACTTGCGATCCACCTTGTCACCAGCATAATCAGCATCCGAGAATCCAACCAGATCAAACTCTGAGCCCTTTTGATACCATAATCCTAGAGTTGGGGTGTGAGCCAAATATCGAAGAATTCGCTTCACAGCTAAGTGATGCGACTCCTTTGGTGCCGCTTGGAATCGAGCACACATGCAAACACTAAGCATAATATCTGGCCTAGATGCACATAGATAAAGTAAAGAACCAATCATGGAGCGGTATACCTTTTGATCGAACTCTTTACCATTGTCGTTGGGATCCAGATGATGTTTGGCTGGCATTGGCGTCGTGAATCCTTTGCAGTCTTGCATACCAAACTTCTTCAGGCAATCTTTTAGATACTTCTCTTGAGATATGAAGATGTCATTGCGTTGCTGTCGTATTTGGAGACCGAGGAAGAACTTCAGCTCTCCCATCATGGACATCTGATATTGCTCTTGCATCATATATCCAAACTCTTCACTGTACTTCTAATTGGTGCAGCCGAAGATAATGTCATCCACATATATTTGGCACACAAACAGTTCACCATCATATGTCTTCTGAAGAGAGTGGGGTCGAGGGAACCAGGTATGAAGCCTTTGCTCTTCAGGAAGTATTTGAGTGTGTCATACCAAGCCCGAGGGGCTTTTTTGAGGCCATACAGTGCCTTGTTGAGCTTGTATACCATGTCAGGATGTTTTGGATCCTCAAAGCCAGGCGGTTGTGCAACATGCACTTCTTCTTCAATCTTGCCATTGAGAAGAGCACTCTTCACATCCATTTGATACAGAAGTATGTTATGATGATTTGCATAGGCTAGCAGTATGCGTATGGCTTCAAGTCGAGCCACAGGAGCAAATGTTTGATCAAAGTTAATGCCTTCCACTTGAGTATATCCTTGAGCAACGAGGCGAGCTTTGTTTCTGACAACTTGACCATGCTCATCTTGCTTGTTGCGGTATATCCATTTGGTGCCAATTATGTTGTGCTTCCGAGGATCAGGACGCTTAACCAGTTCCCATACATTATTCAGCTCAAACTGTTGAAGATCTTCTTGCATAGCTTGAATCCATTCAGGTTCCATGAAGGCTTCTTCAACTTTCTTGGGTTCTGTTATTGAGACGAATGCGAAGTTCCCATAGAAATTTGCCAGCTGAGTTGCCCTTGAACGAGTAAGCGGACCAGGTGCATTGATGCTATCAATTATTCTCTCAATCTGCACTTCATTGGCAACACGAGGATGTACAGGGCGAAGACTTTGCTCTTGCTGATCATTGTCATTGTTAGTGGGATTGTCTTCAGACTGAGCATTGTCTTCAGGTTGATCAGGTGCGGAGATGATAAGTTCCTCTTCAGGTTGAGCTTCAGAGGGTATGATTTCTCCAGTTCCCATTAGCTTGATTGATTCGCTGGATGGAACTTCATCTAGCACATTTGGCAGGTGCTCTCTTTGTGAACCGTTAGTCTCATCAAATCGCACATCCACTGTTTCAACCACTTTATAGAGAAAGAGATTGAAGACTTTGTAGGAGTGCGAATTCTTTCCATATCCAAGCATAAAACCCTCATGTGCTTTTGGTGCAAATTTTGAAGTGTGATGTGGATCCTTGATCCAGCACCTGGCACCAAATACTCTGAAGTAACTGACATTTGGCTTCTTGCCAGTAAAGAGCTCATAAGATGTCTTGTTCAGAAGCTTGTGAAGATAAACACGATTGATTGTATGACATGCAGTATCAATGGCTTTAGGCCAGAATTTTCTTGGGGTCTTGTATTCATCTAGCATCGTTCTGGCCATCTCAATGAGTGTTCTGTTCTTGCGTTCGACGACGCCATTCTGCTGTGGCATGTACGGGGCTGAGAATTCATGTGTGATGTCTAAGGTATCAAGATATGTATCAAGGCCAGTGTTCTTGAATTCAGTGCCATTGTCACTTCTGATGTGCTTTATGTTGGCGCCATAATTGTTCATAGCTCGATTTGCGAAGCGTCTGAAGACATCCTGCACTTCAGTCTTGTAGAGGATTATGTGCACCCAAGTATATCTAGAATAATCATCAACAATAACAAAGCCATAGAGGCAAGCAGTAGTAGTAAGAGTTGAGTAATGAGTGGGACCGAAAAGATCCATGTGCAGCAGTTCGAAGGGTCGAGTGGTTGTCATGATTGTCTTCAAGGGATGTTTGGCCCTCGTCATCTTCCCTGCTTCACAGGCACCGCATAAGTGATCTTTCTTGAACTTGACGCCCTCGATGCCTATGACATGCTTCTTCTTTGCAAGGGTGTGGAGGTTCCTCATGTCGGCATGCCCTAGCCTCCGATGCCAGAGCCAGCATTCTGAAGCCTTTGCTAGAATACATACGGTAAGTTGTGGTCCTGCTGAGAAATCTACCACGTACAAGTCATCTTTCCGATACCCTTCAAACACTAGAGACTTGTCAGATTCCATTAGAACAAGGCAACAATATTTTCCAAATATTACGATCATGTTCAAATCCCAAAGCATTGAGACAGACATTAAGTTGAAACCAAGGGATTCAACAAGCATCACTTTATCCATGTGTTGATCCCTTGAGATTGCAACTCTACCTAGACCCAATACCTTACTTTTACCAGGGTCAGCAAATGTGATGTGACTCTTGTCGGATGGACGTAAGGTTGAGTCCATAAGAAGGCTTCTTTTGCCAGTCATGTGATTTGTACACCCACTATCAATAATCCATTCTGAAGACGCTGGGGTCGTACCCTACAGTGCAGTTAGGGGGATAGGCTTCACAAAGAGAATTGTGAAACAAAAACATTTGGCGAACCAGTGGGTTATGAAAGCTTAGATCGAGATTAGGACTGATAGGGAGAGTAGCGAGCGATTCAGGAACGAAGTACATAGTAAGACCATTCGGGCATTTGATCTTGCGCCCTACAAGATGTTTAAGGTCCCCAGCAATAGCGTCAGACGATTTTGGTTTTCTGCTGGAGACCTTTCCCTGCAAAAGAGGGTTAAGCTTTCTTAGCCACCCACATCTTCCAGGGTGGCTTAGAAGCAATAAGTCTAAGTGCAGCGTCTGAGAATTTTGGCTTTGGAGCCCTAGCAAAAAGTCTTGCAGGCGGACAATAGTACTCATAAGAATACGCAAAATAGTTCTTGGTCTTATGAACATGGCGGTTTGATGAACCGCGCTCATATTCATAGGTCTGAGTATGGTTTCCCTGCAAAACATTTGCGTTAGTGCGACTCAAGTGAGTCCTCTGTCTGTATGAAGCCTTTGGACCGTATGAAGCCTGTGGTCTGAGGTTTGTCTTCTTCATGTGTGGTGTCATGATGACATTCACAGGAAGATTCTCCAGACACTTTTTCGGAAATCAGATCTTCTTCATAGGTGGTCCATTCCTGCAGTTAGTACAAATGTACCTAGCAAACACTTCACCATTCTAATTCTTAAACAGTTTATAGTTTGCATCAAAGGATTCATCAATGACAATGGGGTTTGCACAAGAGAAGCCAGGTAGATTGGATAGATCTGCTGAAGATTCCTTTGCAGCAACCCATGTGGTTTTGGGGTACTGCTCAGGTTTCCAGTAAGAGCCATCAGCATTCATTTTCCTTACGAACCCAACACCCTCTTTCCTCGGGTTTCGGTTCAAGATCTGTTTTTTGAGGACATCACATAGTGTCTGATGCCCTTTAAGACTTTTGTACATCCCTGTTTGAAGCAATGTCTTCAACCTAGCATTCTCATCAGCAATAGCAGTGGAATCCTCAGTAGAGGGGTTAGTTCCCACATCAACAGTTGAAGATATTGCAACAGTAGCAACAATAGAACATTCAGGAACAGTAGTAGCATTATCACGCTCAATGCATTTAAGACAGGGTGGTTCAAATCCTTCCTGAGCGGAACTGATCTGTTTGGCGTGAAGTGAATCATTTTCCTTTTGAAGATCTTCATGAGCCGCTCTCAATTTCTCAAGATCTTGCTTCCTTTGAAGATAATCATAGGAAAGCTTTTCATGAGTTGTTGAGAGCGTTTCATGATGACTTTCAAGTTCCTCATACTTAGTGTGAAGATTTTTTATGTCTTCAATTAAGGACTCAGATCGAGTCATTTCAGCGCCTAACAGATCATCGCTTTTGTCTAACAGTTTTTGAATATGTTCCATGGCTTTCTGTTGTTCAGTTGCAATTTTAGCAAGTGTTTTGTAGCTGGGTTTTGAACCACAATCAGAGTCATCGTCACTAGATGTTTGATAGTGAGTAGTTCGTGTGTTTACCTTGGCACCGCGTGCCATGAAGCAGTAGGTAGGAGCGGAGTAGTCCTTGTCATTTGCATCAGTGTCGGTGATGAGGTCATTGTCTTCAGTGTTGAAGATGGACTTCGCAACGTATGCTGTAGCCAGACTTGCGACGCCAGAATCGGACTCCTCCTCAGACTCCACCTCCGCCTCCTCAGAAGCGGACTCCTCCTATGAATCCATTTCCTTGCCAACAAATGCACGTGCCTTGCCAGATGAGCTCTTCTTGTGTGATGAAGACTTTGAAGAAGACTTGGAAGAAGACTTTGAGTATTTCTTCTTCTTCTTGTCGCCAGAGTCATATTCCTTGCTCTTCTTCTTTTTGTTCTCATTGTCCCACTGCGGACACTCAGAGATGAAGTGGCCAGGTTTCTTGCACTTGTGACATGTTTCCTTTCTTGTAGTCATGAGCAGAAGCTTCATCATTCCTTGATCTTGATCGGGAAGACTTTCTGAAGCCTTTCTTCTTGGTGAATTTTTGGGACTTCTTGACAAGTGATCTCAGCAGCGTCTTGACGATTTCGTGTTTGGTAATCTCAGTGGAGCCGAGGGCTTGAAGCTCATTTGTGATGTCAGTGAGTCGGTCAAATGTGTGCTGGACATTCTCATTGTCATTTAGCTTGAAGCGGTTGAAGAGATTGCGAAGAACACTGATTCTTTGATCTCTCTGGGTTGAGATGCCTTCATTGACCTTGGAGAGCCAGTCCCAGACCAGCTTGGATGTCTTCAAAGCACTCACACGGCCATACTGTCCTTTGGTCAGATGACCACAGATGATATTCTTGGCAGTAGAGTCCAGTTGAACGAATTTCTTGACATCAGCAGCAGTGACACCTTCTCCAGCCTTGGGAACGCCGTTCTCGACAACATACCATAGGTCGACGTCAATGGCTTCAAGATGCATACGCATCTTATTCTTCCAGTAGGGATATTCAGTTCCATCGAAGACGGGGCACGCAGCGGAGACTTTAATTATCCCTGCAGTCGACATAGCTAAAACTCCAGGTGGTTAAACCGAATCACACAGAACAAGGGAGCACCTTGCTCTGATACCAATTGAAAGTGCGTTATATCGACTAGAGGGGGGGTGAATAGGCGATTTTTATGAGAGTCTTCAAAACGTGGAAGTTATGAAGACAAACAGCAGAAATATGCCTATTACTATGCAGCGGAAGGTAGACTACACTAGGCAAGCCATGGTCAAGTATCAACAGAGTGAAAGCATAGTGACAAATGGCTGCAGTGTAATAAGGATCAGGTAGGAAGATATTATGAAGCCAAACAGATCATACACTCACGTTGTGAAGACAACAGATAGAACAGACATGCAATGACTTCACAATGAGTAATCAGTAAGTAAAAGGAAGTGAAGATGAAACCAGTGACTCGTTGAAGACAATGATGTGTTGGACTAGTTCCAGTTGCTGTGACAACTGTATGTCTGGTTGGAGCGGCTAGGTATTTAAACCTTAGGACACACAGTCCCAGACGCTCAGTCCTGAACACGCAGCTCAGGACACCAAGTCCTCACCGTATTCTCCTTGAGCTAAGGTCACATAGTCCTCGCCCAATCACTCTGGTAAGTCTTCAAGGTAGACTCCCAAACCTTCACAGACTTCGTTCACTGGCAATCCACAATGTCTCTTGGATGCTCAGAACGTGACGCCTAACCGTCTGGAGGATGCACAGTCCTCAAGTGTAATAAGTCTTCAGATCACACAGACAAGAAGAGTTAAGTGATGCCCAATTCTCTCTGGCTCTGGGTGGTTAGGGCTTTATCCTCGCAAGGAATTCTCTCTCTCAAAGGCTTCGAGGTGGGTTGCTCTCAAACGACAAAAGACGTACTCTCAATCTGAGCAGCCAACCATTGATGGTTGTAGGGGGTGGGCTATTTATAGCCACTTGGCAACCCGACCTGATTTGTCCGAAATGACCCTGGGTCACTAAGGAACTGACACGTGTCCCAACGGTCAGATTTCAAACTCACATGGCAACTTTACTTGGGCTACAAGCAAAGCTGACTTGTCCGGCTCTGGACAAGATTCGCTCTCATTGTCTTGACTCGAAGACATAGGTTTTTGTTTTAGGCATCACTTCAGTCATTCTGACTGGTTCTCCTGGACCCCACTTAACAGTACGGTGGTTCCTATGACTCAACACAACAGAAAAAGAACTACGTAAGATCTAAGTCTTCGAGCTACATAGGCTTCATATCGTGTCTTCTCTTGTCATAGTCTTCAATGTGAATATCTTCATATACCACCTTTGACTTCAATGTCTTCATACATTTTTAGGGGTCATCTCTGGTAGTAAAACCGAATCAATGAGAGACTTCTACCTGTGTTATCCTGCAATTCTAACAAACACATTAGTCCCTCAACTAGGTTTGTCGTCAATACTCCAAAACCAACTAGGGGTGGCACTAGATGCACTTACAGGGGCGCCCCCCTTCCCTAGTCCAATTCGGACCAGACCAAGGGGAGGGGTGCGGCCACCCTTGAGGCCCTTTTCCTTCTTTCCCGTATCACCCAATAAGGCCCAATACGTATTCCCGTAACTCTCCGGTACTCCGAAAAATACCCGAATCACTCGGATCATTTCCGATGTCCGAATATAGTCGTCCAATATATCGATCCTTATGTCTCGACCATTTCGAGACTCCTCGTCATGTCCCCGATCTCATCCGGGACTCCGAACTCCTTCGGTACATCAAAACTGATAAACTCATAATATAACTGTCATCGAAACCTTAAGCGTGCGTACACTACGGGTTCGAGAACAATGTAGACATGACCGAGACACGTCTCCGGTCAATAACCAATAGAGAAACCTGGATGCTCATATTGGCTCTCACATATTCTACGAAGATCTTTATCGGTCAGATCACATAACAACATACGTTGTTCCCTTTGTCATCGGTATGTTACTTGCCCGAGATTCGATCGTCGGTATCTCAATACCTAGTTCAATCTCGTTACCGAGAAGTCTCTTTACTCGTTCCGTAATACATCATCCTGCAACTAACTCATTAGTTGCAATGCTTGCAAGGCTTAAGTGATGTGCATTACCGAGAGGGCCCAGAGATACCTCTCCGACAATCGGAGTGACAAATCCTAATCTCAAAATACGCCAACCCAACAAGTACCTTCGGAGACACCTGTAGAGCACCTTTATAATCACCCAGTTACGTTGTGACGTTTGGTGGCACACAAAGTGTTCCTCCGGTAAACGGGAGTTGCATAATCTCATAGTCATAGGAACATGTATAAGTCATGAAGAAAGCAATAGCAACAAACTAAACGATCAAGTGTTATGCTAACGGAATGGGTCAAGTCAATCACATCATTCTCCTAATGATGTGATCCCGTTAATCAAATGACAAGTCATGTCTATGGTTAGGAAACATAACCATCTTTCATCAACGAGCTTGTCAAGTAGAGGCATACTAGTGACACTCTGTTTGTCTATGTATTCACACACGTATTATGTTTCCGGTTAATACAATTCTAGCATGAATAATAAACATTTATCATGATATAAGGAAATAAATAATAACTTTATTATTGCCTCTAGGGCATATTTCCTTCACTAATATCCTGGCAGCCGAGGAATACGGCCTCGTGCGCCCAACCAAAAGTTACCCGAAGCGTAAAATGCTAACTCAATTCGACAACGAGGCACGTGAGCCCATACTAGCAGCACATAATGCGGCTGACCGACCACCACGTGGCCGGGACAAAGCGGCAACTCAAGCTGAACACCAGCTCGTCCCACTTCACCGTAAAGGCAGAGATAAAACAGCTCAGGAATATACATATCACCTGCGGCAGGACCTGAAGAATAAAGCAAGTCCGGCTAGATCGATCTACGGATCACGGGGGCGTGCCCCAACGCGCGACGACGGCTATAAAGCCGAACATGACAAGCACAATCACGTCCAGGACGAAAACCGCAGACGGATGATAACCCACAAGTATATGGGATCAATTATAGCCTCTTTCGATAAGTAAGAGTGTTGAACCCAACGAGGAGCTAAAGGTAGAACAAATATTCCCTCAAGTTCTATCGACCACCGATACAACTCTACGCACGCTTAACGCCCGCTTTACCTAGAACAAGTATGAAACTAGAAGTATTTTGTAGGTGTTGTTGGATAGGTTTGCAAGATAATAAAGAGCATGTAAATAAAAAGTAGAGGCTGTTTAGATGAGGACACAACTAAGTTAGTTTTAGTAGTAGAGAGCTTGTTGTCACACAAGAAAGTTACCTGTCCCTAGGCAATCGATAACTAGACCGGTAATCATTATTGCAATTTTATTTGAGGGAGAAGCATAAGCTAACACACTTTCACTTCTTGGATCATATGCACTTATGATTGGAACTCTAGCAAGCATCCGAAACTACTAAAGATCATTAAGGTAAAACCCAACCATAGCATTATAGTATCAAGCCCTCTTTACGCAAACAACCTACTTACTCGGGTTTGTGCTTCTGTCATTCATGCCACCCACCATAAGCAAATCATGAACATATTGCAAAACCTACAGTGGGGATCCCTCACGCTTGCGCGACACGGAGAGCACCATAGGACAGCACCAATAATAAAACATGCAACTCAAACCAATCACGATCATCAATTAACCCATAGAACAAAACGGATCTACTCAAACATCATAGGATAGCCATACATCATTCGAAAATAATATATAGCATTGAACACCATGTTTAAGTAGAGATTAGAGGGGGTAAAAGAGGGGTTACACCGCTGCATAGAGGGGGGAAGAGTTGGTGATGAGGGCGGTGAAGTTGTTGGTGTAGATTGTGGTGTTGATGATGGCCCCAGCGGCGTTACGACGCCACCGGGAGAGAGGGGGAGAGGGCCCCCTTCTTCTTCTTCTTCCTTGACCTTCTCCCTAGATGGGAGAAGGGTTTACCCTCTGGTCCATGGCCTCCATGGCATGGGAGGGGCGAGAGCCCCTCCGAGATTGGATATGTCTCTCTGTCTCTCTCCGTTTTTGCGCTCCAGATTCTGCCCTTTCACCATTTCTTATATTCCTGGAGATCTGTAACTCTGATTGGGCTGAAATTTGGACACGGTTTTTATCCGGATATTAGCTTTATTGCGGCGAAAGAAGGGCACCAGCCGCCTTACGGGGTGGCCACGAGGGCCCAGGGCGCGCCCCCTGCCTCGTGGCCCCCTTGGGCATCGTCTCGCGTTGATTCCTCTTCCAAAAAATCATATATATTCCAAAAAATCTCCGTCAGTTTTATCCCGTTTGGACTCCATTTGATATGGATTTTCAGTGAAACAAAAAACATGCAACAAACAGGAACTGGCACTGCGCACTAGATCAATATGTTAGTCCCAAAAATAGTATAAAAAGTTGCCAAAAGTATGTGAAAGTTGTAGAATATTGGCATGGAACAATCAAAAATTATAGATACGACGGAGACGTATCAATGGACTCCATGCGAACTACGTCGCGATCTGGCCCGATATAGAGGCACCGCACACCCCCTCTGCTTCACTGATGAAGTAATGGAATATGAATTCCCGGAAGGGTTCAAACCCATGAATATCGAATCATATGATGGAACAACAGATCCCGCGGTATGGATTGAAGACTTTATTCTCCATATTCATATGGCCCACGGTGATGATCTTCATGCCATCAAATACCTCCCCCTAAAACTCAAGGGACCGACCCAACACTGGTTGAACAGCCTGCCTGAAAACTCTATTGGCGGCTGGGAAGACCTAGAAGACGCCTTCGACGATAACTTCCAAGGCACATACGTCAAACCTCCGGATGACGATGACTTAAGTCATATAGTTCAACAGCCCGGAGAGTCGGCCAGGAAATTCTGGACCGGGTTCTTAACTAAAAAGAACCAGACCATCGACTGCCCGGATGCCGAAGCCCTAGCGGCCTTTAAGCATAGTATCCGCGACGAATGGCTCGCCCAACACCTCGGCCAAGAAAAGCTGAAGTCCATGGCGGCCCTCACAACACTTATGACCCGCTTTTGCGCGGGCGAAGATAGCTGGCTAGCCCATAGAAATAACAACACAAGCGAACCTGGCACCTCCGAAACCAAGAATATCAACGGCAAGACCCGACACAATAGGCATAAGAGTCAAAACAATGGTGACAATACTGATGACACGGCGGTCAACGTTGGATTCAGTGGCTCCAAATCCGTCTGCAGAAGAAGCCATATAAAAGGAACAGTTCGGGCTCCTCCAGCCTGGACCGCATACTCGATTGTCCATGTCAGATCCACGGCACCCCTGATAAACCAGTCAATCATACCCACCGGAGTTGTTGGGTCTTCAAACAGGCCGGCAAGTTATATGCCGAAGACAAGGAGAAGGGGGTCACAAAGCAAGAATGACGACGAGGAGCCCCGTCCACCGAACACAGGGGGACGGAAGAAGTTTCCCCCTCGGGTCAAAACGGTGAACATGATACACACTACCCATATCCCCAAGAGGGAGCGCAAGCGCGTGCTGAGGGACGTCTATGCGATAGAGCCCGTCGCCCCAAAATTCAACCCATGGTCGTCCTGCCCGATCACCTTTGATCGCAGGGACCATCTGACCAGTATCCGTCATGGCGGTTCATCCGCACTGGTTCTCGACCCAATAATTGATGGATTCCACCTCACACGAGTCCTTGTGGACGGTGGCAGCAGCCTCAACCTGCTCTATCAGGATACAGTGTGCAAAATGGGCATCGATCTATCAAGGATCAAGCCCACCAAAACTACCTTTAAAGGAGTTATACCAGGTGTAGAGGCTCGTTGCACGGGCTCAATCACATTGGAGGTCGCCTTCGGATCTCCGAATAACTTTCGAAGCGAGGACTTGATCTTCAATATCGTCCCCTTCCGCAGTGGCTATCACGCACTGCTAGGACGAACTGCATTCGCGCGATTCAATTCGGTGCCACACTATGCTTATCTCAAGCTCAAGATGCCCGGACCACGTGGTGTCATCACAGTCTCTGGAAACACGGAACGCTCCCTCCATACTGAGAAGCACACCGCGGCCCTAGCAACAGAAGTACAAAGCGGCCTTAACAAGCAGAACCTTAATTCGGTGGCCACGCTCCCGGACACTGTCAAACGAGTCCGGGCTACTCTGCAGCAAGGCAGTCCAGCCCGTCAGGAGCTCGACTAGCAATTCGGCCTCTGTCTCAGCATCGACCCAATGGCGGCATACGTACCGCACGTACATAATTACGCACTCAAAATACCATGGGCACAGACGGAGGCGTAACTTGAATGTGGTCCATCATACGGCTCCACACATACTTCTCCTTT